>NW_028274821.1:43223439-43370939 GCF_037043125.1 Eumetopias jubatus | reverse complement strand
GCTGTATTCTAACAAAAAAATAGTCTTTATTCCATGAGAAATCTTTCTGTGAAAAGGCAGCTAAACAAGCTGCACCCAGATGGCAAACCAGCTACAGTTTAATTAATCCACTAAAAGCCATTCAGATTTCAGTAAGGGTAATGTAATTTTGAATAACAGTAGGGGAAAAAAAAATCACTAAAACATTCTTAAGTTTTATTATAGCAGCAAGAGAAGTGCCACTATAGAGTAGTTAAAGGTGAGTTGCAGTTTCCATTATATATGCTAAATTTCTAGATTTTAGTATCTTGGGCTGTTTCATTCTGCTTGGAACTTAAAGCAGGCTTAAAATATCAATATATCTACTAATTCCCCCCTCCCTTTTTAAGAAGAAATGGTTTATTTTTCTTGCAAGGTAATGAAGTTGTATGATTATCACAAGTTCAAATTTTGTGAATATAATGCAGAAAGAGCTTTAGAAAAAAAAAGTTTATAGTAAAGACTTACAAAAGATAAAGACTTCAAATTTTTCCTTTAAACAAAAAAGTTCCTCATTTATCAAGGTTAAAAACCATGACATAGCATTATTTTATTGTTGAGTTGTTTTCTCCTAAAGGTTGATTAAATATGAAACTGTTGAGAGATCATTTCCCATATATTTCCGTGGCCATGTGTACATATACAACTGAATTAAAAATATAAACATTGAGTATAATTAAGTTAAAGCAGTTTTCACTTAAAATAATGTGCAGAATGAGTCAACTTTTCAAAATGAGTTAATATATAAATTCCAAATTAGTTAAGTGTGAAATAAGATGGTGATCAACATAACTTTAAACTACATTGTATACAACACAGTCCTTACATATTAAAAATTATTTTGATACTATAACAGTAAGATACCCAAAGAAAGTACAAGATTGATATTCTTCCATGTTGAAAATGAGAAAAAAAAGTATAACTGAAACAATAATAAAGTAAAAATCATAAAAAGCAAACCGATTATTAATGCTGGCATATATCCCAACTACAGTATGACAAGGCTTAACAGTATTCTGAGCCTAAGTTAAGGTAGTACAATCTGATCCCTGACAAGTGAGAAATTAGCCACTATCAATACTAGACGCCCTGATTGGCAAGAAAACAAAGCTAACTAATACATCGTTTTCTCCTTCGCTGTGTTGGAAAATTCTACCAAGTCAATTCAGCACTGCTAAAGAAAAGACAACAGAAATTTTTAGTACACGTGTAAGTATTCCACATCAAAATTAGATAATCCCTTGCAAAAGTTGACTCCTTAATGCTCCTATGTCCTACTTACTGGAATTATTATCAAAGAGTACTGGATAATTGTGAGATAGGCTAAATGGGTTTGGAGTAAGACATACATTTTTGCATGTGTTCATTCAATAAGGATTTGTTGAAATTTAAAGACTAATCACTTAGGGGAGTGGGAGATTCAGGCTTCCAGTTATGGAATGAATAAGTCACAGTAATAAAAGGCACATCATAGGGAATATAGTCAATGATGCTATAATAGTGCTGTATTGTGACAGATGACAGCTGCACTGTGGTGAACACAGCTTAAGATACAGAGATGTTATATCACTATGTTGTACAGCTGAGACTAATGTAACATTGTTTCACAACTATACTCACACACACTAAAAAAAGAAAACACAAAACATCATAGCCTAGGGTAGTTAGTTGTACATGCTTAAAATGTTAACCAAAAATAAATAAATAACCTACTAAGTAAATAAATATATCTAATAGCCTCCTGTGTATCACCAGACTACATAGGCTTCTAGTAACTGTAATGATAGTACTTATTAACCTTAAGCCTCAGAGGACAAGGACTATACCTTGTATAACTTTGTATCCATTGTGTCTAATACCATAGAGTGTAAAATAAACATTTCAAAGATGAAAAAAAAACCTCACCACCACCAACAAAAAAAGGTACATCACTATGTTAGACTATTAGGGAGTCAAAAATGTTTTTAAACATTTAATCCTATTATAATGAAATGGTAATTGTGTAAGCAGTTTATAAATTTATATACTGTACGTTTCTAATGATATAAAATATATATTCTCCATTTTCTTTTTATATCCTTACACACACACACACACACACACACACACACACACACACACACAGCTACATGTACGGCTCAAGAGTATAAGCACACTTAGAGGCTAATACCAGGCCTCCCTCCTCAGGTCTTCTTCCATGGTCAGATCTAGTTTACTAAGATCTAGTTTCCTCACAACCCCTCACATCAATCTACAGATGTCTAGAAGAAACCATTGGCAGAGACCTCACTACCCCCAATATTCAACCTGCCACCACTACCTGCCTTAAATTCACTGGAACTAACCTCATTATGCCTTTTATTATGATGTTTGTGGGTCACCATAAGAGCCCTAACTCCTGTGTCAATTTTTATCAAATCACCATACTCTCATGCTAGTTATGAATTATTTTTAAAAAGAAAAGATAGAAACCCCAGAAATGAACCAATAAAAAGCTTGCAGATTTAAAGTCAAACTGCCCAGGAAGGCTTGAAAAAAATCTATCATATATCTGGAGTTTACTGCCATGTCTCTATCTTCTATCTCACCTTTTAAATTAGACATGGTTTGAACTTCTCATTCTCTCTTCCATACCCACTTAACTCTTTCATATTTCCCATTATCCTGTGTCTCCGCACTCCATTCTGAGCAGCTTTATAGTCCAATTTTCTAATTCTCTCTTTAGCCCAATAACTCATTGTATGAGACTGGTCTTATTAGCAAAACTAGATAAAGACAGTAAAAAAGTTACATAACAGACCAATTTCCTTCATAAATAAAGATTCAAAAACAAAGTATCAGTAAAACAAATAAATTAGTTTATAAGAATTAGAAATGCCTCAGGCATCAAAAGATAAAACATTTGATAAAATTTATCACCATTTATGTATGATATTAATCAGGCTCCTTAAACTGATAAAAGGGTATCTATAAGAAACTTATGGCTAACTTACTTATCCAAGGTGAAATATTCCCTTTGAAATTTAGAACAAGACAAGGACACTATTACCACTTCTACTGAACTTTTGTATGGTAAAATGTATAAACATTGGTATAACATATTAGGATTTTTGTTTCCTGTTTTGAGGATGAGGAGAAAGGGGATCCCTCTTACACTCTTAGTGGGAATGCAAACTGATGCGACCACTCTGGAAAATAGTATGGCGATTCCTCAAAAAGTTAAAAATAGAACTACCCTATGACCCAGCAATTGCGCTACTAGATATTTACCCAAAGGATATAAATATACAGATTTGAAGGGGTACATGCACCCCTGTGTTTACATTATCAATAAGAGCCAAACTAAGGAAAGAGCCCAAGTATCCATCAACTGATGAATGGATAAAGAAGATGTGGTACACACACAAACACACACATACACACACACACACACACACACTGGAATATTACTCAGTTATCAAATATCAAAAAGAATGAAATCCTGCCATTTACATTGATGGATGGAGCTACACTGTATTATGCTAAGCTAAATGAGTCAGTCAAAGACAAATACCATATGATTTCACTCATATGTAGAAATTAGGAAACAAAACAGGTGAACATAAGGAAAGGGGGAAAAAAAAGAAAGCGAAGCAAACCATAAGAGACTTTTAATGATAGAGAACAAACTGAGGGTTGGTGGAGGGAGGTGGGTGGCAGATGGGCTAAATGGGCAATGGGTATTAAGGAGGGTATTTATTATGATGAGTGTATAAGTAAGTGTATATGTAGTGATGAATCACTAAATTCTACTCCTGAAACCAGTATTACACTATATGTTAATTAACAAGCATTTATTTATTTTTTTTAGTTTACCAGGTCATTTCATTTTTTCTTTTTTTATTTAAGTTCAATTAACATATAATGTATTATTAATTTCAGAGGTAGAGTTCAGTGATTCATTAGTCTTATATAATACCCAGTGCTCATTACATCACATACCCTCCTTAATGTCTAGCACCCAGTTACCCCATCCTCCACTGTCTTCCCCTCCAGCAACCCTGTTTGTTTCCTATGATTAAGAGTCTCTTATGGTTTGTCTCTCTCTCTGATTTTGTCTTGTTTTATTTTTCCGTCCCTTCCCCTATGATCCTGTTTTCTTTCTTAGATTCCACATATGAGTGAGATTACATGATAATTGTCTTTCTCTGATTGAGTTATTTTGCTTAGCATAATACCCTCCAGTTCCAACCATGTCACTACAAATGGCAAGATTTCATTTTTTGATGGCTGAGTAGTATTCCATTGTATATACACCACATCTTTATCCATTCATCAGTCAATGGACATCTGAAGTCTTTCTATAGTTTGACTATTGTGGACATTGCTGCTATAAATGTTGGGATGCAGGTGCCCCTTTGGATCACTACATTTGTATCTTTGGGGTAAATACCTAGTAGTGCAATTGCTGGAAATTGTATTTCCATTTGTATTTGTAACTTTTCCAATTGTATTTCCATTTGTATTTGTAACTTTCTGAAGAACCTCCATACTGTTTTTTTTTTTAAATGAACATTCTTTTTTTTTAAGATTTTATTTGAGAGACAGAGAGCACAAGAAGGGGGAGAGGCAGAGGGAGAGGAAGCAGACTCCCCGTTAAGCAGGGAGATCGAAGCAGGGCTCGACCCCAGGACCCTGGGATCATGACCGGAGCCAAAGGAAGCCACTCAAACGACTGAGCCACCCAGGCACCCCTCCATACTGTTTTCTAGAGTGGCTGCACCAGTTTGCATTTCACCCACAGAGTAAGAGGGTTCCCCTTTCTCCACACCCTTGCCAACATCTTTGTTTCCTGACTTGTTAATTTTAGCCATTCTGACTGGTGTGAGGTGGTATCTCATTGTGGTTTTAATTTGTATTTCCCTAATGCTGAGTGATGGTGAGCATTTTTTCATGAGCCTATTGGCCATCTGTATGTCTTCTTTAGCAAAATGTCTATTCATGTCTTCTGCCAATTTCTTGATTAAGAACTGACTACAATTTAAATAAAAATTTAGAAAAAAATTAGGATTTTTAAGGAAAAAATAAAACTGGGAAGCTACACAGAAAACCCAGAGGAATCTATAAAACATATTAGAATTAATAAGAGATTAAAAGGGTGGCTGGATATAAGATAAACATTTAAAAATCAATTGCATTGCTATACAAAAGAGAAAAATCTAACAAAAAGTAGCTAAAATAGCAACAAAAATGTAAGCTACTCAAAGTCTAATAAGAGACAGTAGCTATTACATTATCTAATAAAGAGACATAAGACCTCCTCGTGGTCTTACTATTATTATATCTTATTATTGTTTACTAAAATAAAATAGTTTTATTTTATGAATAAAACTACAAAACATTTTAAAAATGCATTAAAGAAGACCTAAATTGAAGTATATATAGCATATTTAGGGATAAAAAGATTTAAAATGCTAAAAACGTCATTTCTTCTCAGATTATCCTAGCTGATTACAAACATTATACTGAAGAGCAAAGGATCAAGAATATCCAAAGCACAGTTAAAGAAGAATAAACTGAAGAGATTTATTATATCAGATACCAAAACTCATCATAAAGCTATAATAACAAATAGTGTTGTTATTTCAGAGATTAAAAAAAAGTTACCCAACACAACAGAATACAGAGCCTAAAATAGACCCACTTAAATATGGACCCATATATACATTAAATAAAAAATGTCAGAGGAGGGGTGCCTGGGTGGCTCACTCAGTTAAGCGTCTGACTCTTGATTTCAGCTCAGGTCATTATCTTGGGTTGTGAGACTGAACCCTGCATAGGGCTCTGCACTGGGCGTGGAGCCTGCTTAAGATTCTCTCTCTCCTTCTCCCTCTACCCCTCTACCCCTCCTCTCTAAAAGGGAAAAAAAAAATCAGAGGAAGCAATGCAGATCATTGAGAAAAGGAGTGATTATTAGCACAATAGTGCTGAAACAAGCAGATATCCAGATTTAAAAAAAAAACTAAATTGAATATTCTTTATAATAAACAAAAATCAATTCCACATAAAGACTTATATATGGAAGTCAAAACTATAATGCTCTAGATGAAAATATAGGAAAATATCTTCTGAGTTCAGGATAAGGTAGGATTTCTTAAACAAGATACATTAAGCACAAAGTTTAAGAGAAATTCAACTTTATTAAAATTAATAACGATTTTTCAAAAGATACCACAGAATATGTGAAAAGACAAGCCACAAGCAAGAAGATATTTGCAACAATTATAACTGAAAGCTGACACTACCCACTGATCTCTAAACGCACATCTTTTTGGAAATGGACACATTTTCCAATATTTGGGGGTTCATATTTCCCAATCTTCTTTGAAATTCTTTGCCAAACAATGCTGGCAGAAGTATTATTCTTGAAGCCTTCACAAGAAGTATCACCTTGAAGCCTTATTCATAAATACTTCCTAAACATGATTCTCTAGGCCCCTTTTCCCTTCTTGTTTGCTGGAGTAGACATGATTCCAGGACAACTTTGATAGCCATGTTGAAAGCTAATGGATCCAAGAGATGAAAGGAGCCTAGATCTCTAAATCACTGCTTAGAAGCTGAAAATCCAAGTAATACCCACACTGGACTGTAATGTAAATAAGAAATAAGTTATTTTAAACCTCAGAGATTTGGGTTTATATAATATAGAAGCTCACATTATGGTCAATAATATAATAACTAACAATAACTAATATAATAACTAACAAAAGATTAGGATCTAAAACAAGGAACTTCAACAAAAAGACAAACATTCTAATAGAAAGATGAGCAAAAGACACAAACAGGTATTTCAAGTAACATAAACATAAGATGCTCAAGCTCATTAGAAACCAAAGAAATACAAACTGAAACCAGAATGAAATACTATTTTATCCCTTTTGAGAATTTAACTAAGAAGTCGATCATTTGAGACAACCACTTTGGCAAACAATTTGGCATTTTCTTATAAGCCTGAACATTTCCATTTCCATGACAGGTGATTTCACCCTCAGCAATATACTCCAGAAAAAGTCTTGCACATGTGGGTATGGACACATGCACTACAACGTTCATAGCAGCACTGTGTAAAAATTCCTAGAGCTAAAAAAACAAAAACAAAAACAAAAAATGTTCATTGACAAAAAGAGTAGATAAATGAATTGTAGCCTATTCATACAATAGACTATTCCACAGAAGGGGAAACAAGTATAGCCACACTCAACAGCAGTGAGTTATCTTACAAAAATAAAGTTCAAAGAAAAAAACCTAGTTGTGGAGAATAATATACAAAGAGGATGATTATTTTCTTTTGAGAAAGAGAGAGTGAGCAAGCAGGTGTGAGCAGTCCGGGTGGAGGGCGGGCAAGGGAGGAGGGGCAGAAGGAGAGGAAGAGAGTGAGAATCCTAAGCGGACTCCGTGCACAGCACAGAGCCTGACACCCGTGCTCCATCTCAGGACCCTGGGAGCATGACCTGACCCGAAATCGAGTCAGATGCTTAACAGAGCCACCCAGGCACCCCAGAGGATGATATTTTTAAGATTTAAATAAAGGCAATACAAAGTGATATATTATTTAAGAAAATGGTTTTAATAGGCAGGAATTAATTTAAAACATTAAAATTAAAAAATAAAAATTAATATCCAAGAGAGTAATTATCTTTAGGGAAATAAGTAAAATGGGATCAAAGAAGAGCACACAGGTAGCATCAAGAGTTTTGGTTGCTAGCTTCTGGTGGGTACACAGACATTAATTTTCTTGTGGATTTCAAATATTTAGTGATAAAATTTTTGAAAAAGTGAGAACATAAGGGAAAACAACATATAGAAAAACAATTCTCTACCTAAGGAAAGGAAGGAATAGACTATCAGTGATATGAAATAAAAATAAACAAGCCTGTGGTTAAAATTCACAACCCCAATCTTGTGGTATGCTCTTAGCCACATGAAGTGACTCTTACTCATAGGTGAACATAGTAAGTGTAAGGCTTAGGTTTCTCTCTTGTCCTCTACTGTAAGATATTCCTTCAAGGCAAGAAACAGTACTTCTGCATGAAAAAGATAAACAAGCACTCTGCGATAAGAACAGGCAGTCATTCAGAATTCAGGTAGTTAAGAGCCAAGGTGCTAAGAAATCAAAGGTCACAGGTTTCAATCCCATATGAAACAATTAGCTTTGCCCTTTTCTATGGCACAGTTAGCTCACCAATAATTCTAAGTGATCTCAGAAAGAAGACAAATCACCACCAATACAGAAAAAAAATTTCAAATTTACTAACATGACATAAGAAGTGTTTTTTCTATATAATGATATTAAGACCTAACCAATAATAACCTAATTATTACTCCAAATGCCTACCAGCATTGCCTCTTGTAATCTTCATAAAACTCCTGTGAGGTAGGTACTATTATAATACCCATTTTAAAAATGATAAAACTGAGGCATAGAGAAATTAAGTAATTTGTGCAAGGTAACACAGATGAGGGATCCAGAATTTATGTTATCTATTACTCTAAAGGTAACCCTCAAAAATCATACACCAAAAAGTCCCACCATAAAAGCATTTGAAAAAATTAAACTAGGGAAGGGCAGAGTAAGATGGCGGAGGAGGAGGAGACCTGGATTTTGTCTGGGCTCAGGAATTCAGCTGCATAGAGATCAAACCATTCTTAACACCTACAAACTCAACAGGAGATCAAAGAAAAGAATAGCAACAACTCTCTGAACGGAAAAGCGACCAAATTCTGGAATGTAGGAGTGCAGAGAAGTGAATCCGAGGCAATATTCGGGAGGATAGATGGCGGGGAAGGGGGCCTCTGTCAGCCGCTTCCGGCAAGTGATAGAGCCGTGGAGCACAAAATCGGACCTTTTAGAAGTCGGCTCCACTGAGGGACGTCGCTCGAGTGGCTAAGCGGGGGGGTGGAACCCTCGCAGGACAGTGTGGTCTCAGGACCCTCGGGGTCACAGAAAGACCTGGGGTGCCTGAGTGCAGAGCTCCCAGGTATCGGAGCGGGGAAGCCGGCTGCAGAGACCGGGCCAGGCGCGGGCTCTTGGCTCGGGGTTGCCATAAACCGTGATCCGTGGCAGTCGGGCCACTGCTCCTCCAGCAGGGACCCAACAAGAGGCAGATCCGGGAAGACTCCCCTTCCTCCCCCGAGGAGCGGCGCGGGAACGCACCGCAGGTATCTGCTGGGTTTGGAGACTCCACAACCGGGTCCGGTGCCAGAGATAGAAACGCTCGGTCACAGGCCAGGTGAGCACACAGTGCGGCCAGAGACCAGGGAGACAGGAGTGATTGATTTTCTCTAGGGGCGCCCTGAGGAGAGGGGCCCCGAGTTCTTGGCTCCTCCAGGGCGCAGACTGGGAGGCCACCATGTTCACTCTCATTCTCCAAAGCTGTACGGAAAGCTTGCAGGGAACAAAAACTCCTGAGAGCAAACCCGAGCAGATTATTTAGCCTGGACCCGGCAACGGCGGGGCAATTGCGCCTCCGGCAAAGACATTTGGGAACCATGGCAACAGGCCCCTCCCCCAGAAGATCAGCAAGAGAGCCGGCCAAGACAAAGTTTACTGATCAATGAGAACGGCAGAACTCCAGTGCTAGGGGAATACTGCACATAGAATTCATGGCTTTTTTACCATGATTCTTTACTCTTTCAAAGTTAATTTTTTTAACTGTCTTTTTTTTTAATTTTATTTTTTTCCTTTTACAACCAACATCTTATCAATCCCTTTTCAAAAAAAAATTTTCAGTTTTCATTTTTAGAGTCATGTTCTCTCCCTTCATACTAATTACCCTTATTTTTGGCATATATATATATATATGTTGTTCTCTCTTCAAAATTTTGAGATACAGTTTCTTCTAACAGATCAAAATATACACTAAATCTCTAGTGTATGGCTTTGTTCTAGTCTCCTGCCTGACCACATTCTCTCCTTTTTTTTTCCTTTTTTAAAAATCCTCTTCTTTCTTTTTTCGAACAACTTATCAATTCCTTTTATAAAATTTTTTACACTTTTCATCTTTACATTCCTATTCCATCCCTTATTCATATCAACCATTATTTTTGTACATATATAAGTTTTTCTTTCTTTAAAATCTTGAGAGGCACTTTCTTCTAAAGACCAAAATGCACCCAAAATCTAGTGTGTGGCACTGATCTGTGCACCAGCCTGATCATATTTGATCATATTCTGCTTTTTTGTTTTGTTCTGTTTTTATCTTTTTCTTTCTTCTTTCTTTCCCTTTCTTTTCCCCTGGTTTCAGGTCTTTTCTGATTTGTTTTGAGTATATTTTCTGGGGACGTTGTTACCCTGTTACCATTTTGTTCTCTAACTCATCTATTTTCCACTGGACAAAATAACAAGACAGAAAAAATCACATCAACAAAAAGAATAAGAGGTAGTACTGACTGCCAGGGACCTACACAATACGGACATTAGTACGATGTCAGACCTAGACTTCAGATTCATGATTTTAAAGATACTAGCTGGGCTTGAAAAACGCATGGAAGTTATTAGAGAAACCCTTCCTGGAGAAATAAAAGAACTAAAATCTAACCAAGTCGAAACCAAAAAGGCTATTCATGAGGTACAATCAAAACTGGGGGCACTAACTGCTAGGATAAATGAGGCAGAAGAGAGAATTAGCGATGTAGAAGACCAAATGATGGAAAATAAAGAAGCTGAGAAAAAGAGAGATAAAGAACTACTGGATCACGAGGACAGAATTCGAGAGATAAGCGATACCATAAGACAAAATAACATTAGAATAATTGGGATTCCAGAAGAAGAAGGAAGAGAGAGGGGGCAGAAGGTATATTGGAGCAAATTATAGCAGAGAACTTCCTAATTTGGGGAATGAAACAGACATCAAAATCCAGGAGGCACAGAGAACCCCTCTCAAAATCAATAAAAATAGGTCAACACACTGACATCTACTAGTAAAACTTACGAGTCTCAGAGACAAAGAGAAAATCCAGAAAGCAGCTCAGGACAAGAGATCTGTAACCTACAATGGTAGAAACATTAGATTGGCAACACCTATCCATATAGAACTGGAAGGCCAGAAAGGACTAGTATGATATCTTCAGAGCACTAAACAAGAAAAAATGCAGCCAAGAATACTATATGCAGCTAGGCTGTCATTGAAAATAGAAGGAGAGATAAAAAGCTTCCAGGACACACAAAAACTAAAGGAATTTGCAAACACAAAACCAGCCCTACAAGAAATATTGAAAGGGGTCCTCTAAGCAAAGAGAGAGCCTAAAAGCAACATAGACCAGAAAGGAACACCGACAATATACAGTAACAGTCACCTTACAGGCAATACAATGGCACTAAATTCCTATCTTTCAATAGTTACCCTGAATGTAAATGGGCTAAATGTCCCAATCAAAAGACACAGGCTATCAGACTGGATTAAAAAACAAGAACAATTGATATGCTGTCTGCAAGAGACTCATTTTGGACCCAAAGACACCCCCAGATTGAAAGTGAGGGGTGGAAAACCATTTACCATACTAATGAACACCAAAAGAAAGCTGGGGTGGCAATCCTTATATCACAGAAATTACATTTTAAACCAAAGACTGTAATAAGAGATGAGGAAGGACACTATATCCTACTTAAAGGGTCTATCCAACAAGAAGATCTAACAATTGTAAATATCTATGCCCCTGACATGGAAGTAACCATTATATAAGGCAATTAACAACAAAAGCAAAGAAACACATCGACAACAATACAATAATAGTGGGGGACTTTAACACACCCCTGACTGAAATGGACAGATCATCTAAGCAAAAGATCAACAAGGAAATAAAGACTTTAAATGATACACTGGACCAAATGGACTTCACAGACATATTCAGAACATTCCATCCCAAAGTAACGGAATACACATTCTTCTCTAGTGCCCATGGAACATTCTCCAGAAGAGATCACATCCTAGGTACAAATCAGGTCTCAACCGGTACCAAAAGATTGGGATTATTACCTGCATAATTTCAGACCACAATGCTTTGAAACTAGAACTCAATCACAAGAGAAAGTCGGAAAGAACTCAAATACATGGAAGCTAAAGAGCATCCTACTAAAGAATGAATGGGTCAACCAGGAAATTAAAGAAGAATTAAAAGAATTCATGGAAACCAATGAAAATGAAAACACAACTGTTCAAAATCTTTGGGATACAGCAAAGGCAGTCCTAAGAGGAAAGTAAAAAGCAATACAAGCCTTTCTCAAGAAACAAGAAAGGTCTCAAATACACAACCTAACCCTACACCTAAAGGAGCTAGAGAAAAAACAGCAAATAAAGCCTAAGCCCAGCAGGAGAAGAGAAATAATAAAGATCAGAGCAGAAATCAATGAAATAGAAACCAAAAGAACAGTAGAACAGATCAACAAAACTAGGAGCTGGTTCTCTGAAATAATTAACAAGATTGATAACCCCCTGGCTAGACTTATCAAAAAGAAAAGAGAAATGACCCAAATCAATAAAATCATGAATGAAAGAAGAGAGATCACAACCAACACCAAAGAAATACAAACAATTCTAAGAACATATTATGAGCAATATATGCCAGCAAATTAGATAACCTGGAAGAAATGGATGCATTCCTAGACATGTATCAACTACCAAAATTGAACCAGGAGGAAACAGAAAACCTGAACAGACCTGTAACAACAAAGGAAATTGAAGCAGTCATCAAAAATCTCCCAACAAACAAAAGCCCAGGGCCAGATGGCTTCCCAGGGGAATTCTACCAAACATTTAAAGAAGAATTAATACCTATTCTTCTGAAACTGTTCCAAAAAATAGAAATGGGAGGAAAACTTCCAAACTCGTGTTATGAGGCCACTATTACCTTGATCCCCAAACCAGACAAAGACCCCATCAAAAAGAATTACAGACCAATATCCTTGATGAACATGGATGCCAAAATTCTCACCAAAATACTAGCCAATAGGAACCAACAGTACATTAAAAGGATTATTCACCACGACCAAGTGGGATTTATCCCTGGGCTGCAAGGTTGGTTCAACATCCGCAAATCAATCAACGTGATAGAATACATTAAAAAAAGAAAGAATGAGAATCATATGATCCTCTCAATAGATGCAGAGAATGCATTTGACAAAGTACAGCATCCTTTCTTGATCAAAACTCTTCAGAGTACAGGGATAGAGGGTATATACCTCAATATCATAAAAGCCATCTATGAAAAACCTACAGCGAATATCATTCTCAGTGGGGAAAAGCTGAGAGCTTTACCCCTAAGGTCCGAAAAGTGGCAGGGATGTCTACTATCACCACTGCTATTCAACATAGTATTAGAAGTCCTAGCCACAGCAATCAGACAACAAAAAGAAATCAAAGGCATCCGAATCAGCAAAGAGGAAGTCAAACTCTCATTCTTAGCAGATGATATGATACTTTATGTGGAAAAGCCAAAAGACTCCACCCCAAAACTGCTAGAACTCATAGGGGAATTCAGTAAAGTGGTAGGATATAAAATCAATGCACAGAAATCAGTGGCATTCCTATACACCAACAACAAGACAGAAAAAAGAGAAATTAAGGAGTCGATCCCATTTACAACTGCACCCAAAACCGTAAGATACCTAGGAATAAATCTAACCAAAGAGGCAAAGGACCTGTACTCAGAAAACTATAAAATACTCATGAACGTAATTGAGGAAGACACAAAGAAATGCAAAAACGTTCCATGCCCATGGATTGGAAGAACAAATATTGTGAAGATGTCAATGCTACCTAGAGCAATCTACACATTCAATGCAAACCCATCAAATTACCATCAAGTTTTTTACAAGAAATGGAACAAATAATCCTAAAATTTGTATGAACCAGAAGAGACCCCGAATAGCCAGAGGAATGTTGAAAAAGAAAAGCAAAGCTGGCAGCATCACAATTCCGGACTTCCAGTCTATTTCAAAGCTGTCATCATCAGGACAGTATGGTACTGGTGCGAAAACAGACACTTAGATCAATGGAACAGAATAGAGAGCCCAGAAATGGACCCTCAACTCTATGGTCAACTTATCTTCGACAAAGCAGGAAAGAATGTCCAATGGAAAAAAGAGAGTCTCTTCAACAAATGGTGTTGGTAAAATTGGACAGCTACATGCAGAAGAATGAAACTGGACCATTTCCTTACAGCACACACAGAAATAGACTCCAAATGGCTGAAAGACCTAAATGTGAGATAGGAGTCCATCCAAATCCTAAAGGAGAACACAGGCAACGGTAACCTCTTCGACCTTAGCCACAGCAACTTTTTCCTAGAAACATCGCCATAGGCAAGGGAAGAAAGGGCAAAAATGCACTATTGGGATTTCATCAAGATAAAAAGCTTTTGCACAGCAAAAGAAACAGTCAACAAAACCAAAGACAACCGAAAGAAGGGGAGAAGATATCTGCAAATGACATATCGGATAAAGGGCTACTATCCAAAATCTATAAAGAACTTATCAAACTCAACACCCAAAGAACAAATAATCCAATCAAGAAATGGGCAGAAGACATGAGCAGACATTTTTCCAAAGAAGACATCCAAATGGCCAACAGACACGTGAAAAAGTGCTCAACATCGCTCGGCATCAGGGAAATCCGAATCAAAACCTCAGTGAGATACCACCTCACACGAGTCAGAATGGCTAAAATTAACAAGTCAGGAAACGACAGATGTTGGCGGGGATGTGGAGAAAGGGGAACCCTCCTACACTGTTGGTGGGAATGCAAGCTGGTACAACCACTCTGGAAAACAGTATGGAGGTTCCTCAAAAAGTTGAAAACAGAGCTACCATACGATCCAGCAATTGCACTACTGGGTATTCACCCAAAGATACAAATGTAGGGATCTGCAGGGGTACGTGCACCCTGATGTTTACAGCAGCAATGTCCACAATAGCCAAACTGTGGAAAGAGCCTAGATGTCCATCGACAGATGAATGGATAAAGAAAATGTGGTGTGTGTATATATATATATGTAAATTTATATATATACATAAAATGGAATATTATGCAGCCATTAAAAAAATGAGATCTTGCCATTTGCAGTGACATGGATGGAACTGAAAGGTGTTATGCTGAGTGAAATAAGTCAGAGAAAGACATCTATCATATGACCTCACTGATATGAGGAATTCTTAATCTCAGGAAACAAACTGAGGGCTGCTGGAGTTGGGGTGGGGTGGGAGGGATCGGGTGGCTGGGTGATAGACATTGGGGAGAGTATGTGCTATGCTATGGTAAGTGCTGTGAATTGTGCAAGACTGCTGAATCACAGACCTGTACCTCTGAAACAAATAATGCAGTATATGTTAAGAAAAAAAAAAAAAGAAGATAGCAGGAGGGAAAGAATGAAGGGGGGGAAACTGGAGGGGGAGATGAACCATGAGAGACGATGGACTCTGAGAAACAAACTCAGGGTTCTAGAGGGGAGGGGGATGGGGGATGGGTTAGCCCGGTGATGAGTATTAAAGCAGGCACGTTCTGCATGGAGCACTGGGTGTTATGCACAATCAATGAATTATGAAACACTACATCAAAAACTAATGATGTAATGTATGGTGATTAACATAACAATAAAAAATTTTTTAAAAACTAGGGATAGGAAAAATGCGAGAATAAAATATTCCTAAAATTTCCCCTCAACTTGCCCACTTAGTCTCTTATTAATCAAAGGGTGATCCCCGGACCAACTATCACAGTATCATCTGTGAATGTGAAATAAATGTAGACTCTCAGGCCCCAGCCTAGACCTATTGAATTAGAATCTATTTTAACAACCCCTTACACCAAGTGACTTGGATGTATATTAAAATCTAAGAAGCACTTAGGTAGAGTATGATCAGTATACAGGACACACTATACACTTTCTCACCTCAGGGCCTATGAGAATTCACTTCCAACAAGGTAGAAACTCCTAAATAATTTTCAAACTGACATATAGTCCACTTTCTCTGTGAAAGCTTTGACAACCCTTTCCTCTCCATACAATGTTCCCTGTAAAGCTTCTTTCCACAAAGTTCATAGTATGCTCATACTTCCATTGTAGCACAGTTTATAATAATTATTTTCTTGTCTGCATAGCCATCTATAAAATTCATCAAAGTAGACTGTCTTATTCATCTCTGTATTCTTTCTCATTAAACCTAGTACCTAGAATACAGTAGGATTTTAATAAATATTGATTATATCACTGAGTAATACATGAATGAATAAATGATAAATGGATGGATGGAAGAATGGATGAATGAAAAGATGACTCTAGGGGCGCCTGGGTGGCTCAGTTGGCTAAGTGTCCTGATTTCAGCTTAGGTCATGATCTCAGGGTTGGAAGAACGAGCGCTGTGTGGGGCTCCACGCTCAGCACTGAGTCTGCTTGATGTTCTCTTTCTCTCCCTCTGCCCCACCGCCCACTCGTGCATTCTCTCTATATATAAAATAAATGAACAGAATCTTAAAAAAAAACAGATGAGTCTAGTTGGACTAAATTCTAAAGAAGGATTACAGTAATGATATGATAAAGAATATGTTAATAATTGGTAGAAATCCTGAGTCACCCATTTCTCTCCATTCCTAGTACTATTTCCCTGATCCAGGGCTTCCACTTCTCTCTGTATTACTTCAGTGTCCTTCTTTCTGTTAGGAGAAATGCAAGAATAATATTTCCTGCCTCAGAATATGGCAAATCTATTTCTCTACTTAGTAAGGCCTAAAAATCCTGGATTAATTTTTTTAATTCCTCTTTTCTTCCCAAACTTCACATCTAAGCCATCTTCAAATCTTGTGGGTTCTACTTTTGAATTATTTTCAAAACCACAGTATGTCTCACAACCTAACCTAAGCACCCCTGAGTTTCATCTTTACCCTTATAATTTCCTCTTGAATTTGTCCCCCAGTTCCCATCCTTGCCCTCCTGTAGTCTCCTTTCTGTACTGCAGCCAGTGTGAGCCTTCTAAAACTGAAGTTAGATCTTACCAGTCTTCTGATTGAAACACTCCAATAGGTTCCATGTTGCATTTCTATTTGAAACACGCCAATGGATTTCCATCTCACTCACTGTAAAACCTGCATCCTTATGGTGGCCTAAGAAGGCCCTAGGAGACCTGAGCCCACATCTGCCTTTCTGAGGTCACCTCTTATGCCTCTCCCCAGAGTTCTCTCAGATCTACCCACACTGGAGGAGTGTTCAATACAGAAGACAAAAGATTCTTGAGAGAAACAGAGAATTGCAGAGAAGAAGGAAGAACACTCAGGTGAATAAAAATTCTATATGAATACTGATTCTTTAATGACAGTAATGATAATGTTTTTAGAGGATGAAAGTGTATGTAGGATCAAAATGTAAGACAAACAGAGCAAAAACAGGTGAAGAGATAAAGGAGAATGTATTAAGTTTCTTGCATTACATGAAAAGTGTTTAAAAGTAAGTTAAAACTCACTCTAAAAAGTCAAAAGATAGGTGAGTTCCACTTACAATAATGGCTAAACTGATCCTATCAGATTAAGCCTCTTGCCTATAACTATTTGAACTCTGAGCAAGATATAAAAACTACCTGAAGATAACAGAAAATAATCAAACAAAGGGAGAATCTGAATAAGAATTACTTGGAAAATAGAACAACACCGAGTGACCTTCCCTTTTTTATGAATTTTGACCTACAACAGATACTATGTGCAAAGGCTAAAATTCCAACAGAAATGTACAGAGGACAAAGTTCAGGCCTGCCACTGCGGCCAGAAAGGGAAAACTGTAGAAAAGAGAGAACCAAAAGTATGACTGGTAGCTCAACTATTCATGCACTGGGCAAGACCTCTAAACAATCAAGATAAGGTTAAAAGAACATAAGAGCAATTTAACTGTACCTACCTGGAGGGAAACAGGGCTTAGAGTTTAAGTCTAACCTAGTTAAATTCTGATTAAAAACAAAAACAAAAAAACTTCAACACTTATGTAAGTAGTACAACAGAAACCAGAGTATCTACAACATCTCTCTCACAATATACACTACACAATCTCGAATTATTAGACACAGAGAAAACATCAATATGTGACCCATATTTAAAAGCAAAGGAAAACCACTAGTCAACAAACACAAGAAGTCCCAAAATATGGAATTAAAATATAATGATTTTTAAAGGATCTATTTTAACTATTATAATAGGGACCTAAAGAAAAACATGCTTGTAAGATATGAAAAATTAGGAAAACCCCACAGATATATATATACTACAGTAATGAAACAAATGAAAATTCCAGTATTGAAACAATAAAGAATAATTCACAGAAAAGACTTAAAAAGCAAACTGGGGATAACAGAAATGTCAGTTACTTGAACATAAATTAGTAGAAATTAGCTAATCTGAAGACACATAGACATTAAAAGATTTAAAAAAATGAAGAGAGACTTGCTGATCTAGGGGATAACATTGAAAAGTCTAAAACAAGTGAAACAGGAATCTCAAATGGAGAAGAGAGGAGCCAGAAAAATAACTGAAGAAATCATGTCAACACTTTCTCCCTATTTAGTTCAGTAAATAAATAAATACATACACCTTTTTTTTTTACAAAAATCAAGAAACCCAGCAAACTGCAAGAAGGCTGATTATAATGAAAACCATACTCAGAAACATCATAGTTAAAATGCTTAAAGCTAAAGCTATTTTTTAAAAGAAGCTAGACAAAACTGGTACATCACATTTAAGTAAATAATGAAACAAATCCCCTGACTTATCATCAGAAACAGCTGAGTCCAGAAGACAGAACACTAAAATTTTTAAATTGCTCTTAAAAATAGGTAAACAGTCAACCCAAAAGAAAGAAAGACAAGAGGAACAAAGGAATAGAAACAGGATAAATTTTTAAAAAATGGTAAAATGGTACATAAAACCCATTATATTATATATTATATTAATAATTATATTAATTCTAAATGGGTTAATACTGCAGTGAAAAAGAAGAAGCTGTCAGAATGAACCAAAAATATAGGACCCAACTATGTATACTTTAACATAAAAACACCTATCGGTGGAAATTAAAAGGATGGGAAAAGGTATACCATGTAAAATGTACCCATTAGGGGTGCCTGGGTGGCTCAGTTGGTTAAGCGACTGCCTTCGGCTCAGGTCGTGATCTCAGGGTCCTGGGATCAAACCCCGCATCGGGTTCCCGGCTCGGCAGGAAGCCTGCTTCTCCCTCTCCCACTCCCCCTGCTGTGTTCCCTCTCTCGCTGTCTCTCTCTCTCTGTCAAATAAATGAAAAATCCTTAAAAAAAAAAAGTAACCATTAAAGAGTCAGATAGGCTATATCAAAGTAAAATCGGGTCTCAAGCGAACAGAATATTATTATAATTAAAAGTAACATTTTATAATGACAAAGGGTTCATTTAATCAGAAAGACCTGACTATCAGAGGGAGATTCTAACACCTCTCTCTTAGCAACTGACAGAAAAACTGATAAAAATATTAAAAACAAAAATCATTAAAGACAGAAGATCTGAACACTATCAACCACAATGACATAATTAACACTGATATTTAAGGAACACTCCACCCAAAAGCTGCAGAATACAAATTATCTGCAAGTACACATAAACCATATGTTGGTGATACGACAAGTCTCAATAAATTTCAAATACAGTAATCTTAGAGAGTACTATCTCTGACCACAATAGAGGTATATTAGAAGTGAATAGCAGTAACACATACAAATTGTCCCTGACTTACAATGGGTTCCATGTCCGATTTTTTTGACTTTATGATAATGAGAAAACAATTTGCACTTAGTAGAAACTATACTTTGAGTTTTGAATTTTGATCTCTTCCCAGGCTAGCAATAATGCAGTATGATCCTCTCTTGTCATGCTGGGCAACAACAGTGAGCCTCAGCTCCCAGTCAGCCAAGTGATCACAAGAGTGAACAACCTAACCTGTACACTTACAACTATTCCACACCCATATCACCATTCTGGTTTCTGTTACTTTCAATACAGTATTCCACATATGTGAGATATTCAACAGTTTATTATAAAATAGGCTTTGTGTTAGATAATTTTGCCCAACTGTAGGCTAATGTAAATATTCTGAGCACGTTTAACATAGGCTAGGCTAAACTATGATGTTTGGTAGGTTAGGTGTATTGAGGGTATTTTCAACTTACAGTATCTTCAACTTAGGATGGGTTAAAGGGATGTAAACACATTGTAAGCTGAGGAAGATCTATATAAGGAAAAACACCCAAATACTTCAAAAGGAGGCAATACACATCAGAATAACCAAATGGGTAAGAAGAAAATCACAGGTTAAATTAGAAACATTTCTAAACAAATGCATATTTCTAAAATTGATGAAGTGATACTAAAATTTCTTTAAAATGCAATGGAGCCAAAATATACAGAACATTCTTTTTTTTTTAAGATTTTATTTATTTATTTGACAGAGAGAGACAGCGAAAGAGGGAACACAAGCAGGGGGAGTGGGAGAGAGAGAAGGAGGCGTCCTGCTGACCAGGGAGCCCAATGCGGGACTCGATCCCAGGACCCTGGGATCGTGACCTGAGCCGAAGGTAGATGCTTAATGACTGAGCCACCCAGGCACCCTATAAAGAACATTCTTGAAAAAGAAAAGTGACTTACCTTATCATTTCAAGAGTTACTATAAAGTGACATTTTTCTGGACTCTATTCTGTTCTACTGATTTTGTCAATTATTATGACAATAGCAGACTATCTTGATTTTCTTTTAGCTTGCTAAATATGTCTGAAAATCAGGTAGTGTAAGTCCTCCAATTTTTTTCTTTATGAAACTTGATTTTACTCTTTCAGGTCCCTGGCCTCTGACTGTTCATTCCCTGTAAATTCTTAGAATTGGCTTGTATTTCTAGAGAGAAAAAAGAAAAGAAGAGAAGAGAAGAGAAGAAAGAGAAGAGAAGGGAAGAGAAGAGAAGAGAGAAGAGAAGAGAAGAGAAAAGAAAAGAAAAAAGAAAAAAGAAAGAAAGAGAAAAAGAAAGAAAGAAAGAAAGAAAAAGAAAGAAAAGAAAGGAAAGAAGGAAGGAAAGAAGGAGACGAAAAGAAAAAAAAGAAAAGCCTCCTGGGATTTTGATTGGAATAATATAAAACGAATGATCAATTTGGAAAGAAATGACATCTTAACAACATTTTATCTTCTGATTATGAATTTGGCATAGCTGTCCATTTATGTATGTCTTTAATTACACTCTAGTATGTTTTGTACTTTTGTGTATAGGTCTAGGGTGTATTTTGTTAAATTTATCCTTAATTTTTATATAGGCTTTGATGTTATTATAAACAGTACTTTTAAAATTTCAATTTCTAATTACTTATTTCTAATATTTAAAAATATAACTGTTATAAATTGATGCTGTCTTTTGCAGCACTGCTAAACTGACTTACTATTTCTAGGAGCTTTACCATAGACTCAGTAGGATTTCTATACAGATGCCCATGTTGTCTGTGAATAAAAAGAGTTTCACTTTCTCATTTGTAATTGGTATGATTTTGTTTCTTGCTTTATTGTACTAGTTAGAATCTCCAGTACAATGTTAACTAGAACTGACTTGTTCCTTATCTTACAAGGAAAGCGTTCAGTGTTTATCACTTTTTTTAAGATTTTATTTATTTATTTATTTGACAGAGAGAGAGAGAGAGCAGCAGAGGGAAACAGAGAAGCAGACTCCCCGCTGAGCAGGGAGCCTGATGCGGGACTCTATCCCAGGACCTGAGCTGAAGGCAGATGCTTAACTGAATGAGCGACCCAGGCACCCTCAGTGTTTATTATTAAGGAAGAAATAATGTCCTACCCAAACTCTTCCGGTGAAAAAGAATATTTTGCAATTGCATTAGGACACCAGCATCACCTAGATATCAAAATCTGACAAAAAACATTCAAGAAAGGAAAACCACAGCCCAATATCCCTCATAAATATAGATGCAAAAATCCAAAGCAAAATATTAGCAAATTGAATTCAGCAATACAAAAAATAATAAAATATTACAACGAAGTTAGTTAGATTTATTTCAGGAACGCAAAATTAAATTAATAATTGGAAATCAATCAATGTAATTCACCCTATTAACAGAATAAATGAGAAAAGCCTGACTATCATCTTAAAAGATGCACTGTATACACTCAATACCTCTTAATGAAAAAGCTTTCATCAAACTATGAAGAGATGGGAACTTCTTTAATGTGATAAAGGATATTTACCAAAAAACCCATAGCAAACACAGCGTTTAAAGGTGAAACACTGTAAGGTTCAAAAACAAGCAAAACTAATCAATGATAACAGAAGTCAAATGGTGGTTACCTTTATGGAAGTAGCTTGTGATGAATGTCTAAGAGGTTTATTGGAAACTGGTAATATTCGGTATCTTGATCCAAGTGGTATTTACAGGGATATGTTCACTTTGTGAAATGTCACGGAGTTACATACTTATGGTTTGTAAACTTTATTATTTGTATGTTATATTTCAATAAAACTGTTCATTAAAAATTTCAAGTGTTTTTCATGAAACTTTATGAATTAACCTTAAAGCTATATTTAAGTGCTAAATGCCAACATAGCCAAGACAGTTTAAAGAACAAGAAAGTAAGAGTAGAACTACCAAATATAAAGACTTATTAGAAGCTATACTAATTAATACAATATAACATTGTATAGGAACACAGAGAATACAGAGCCTAGAAAGAAACTCATAAGTATACTGAAGTAGGATATATGAGAGAGGTAGCCCAGCACTACAAGGGAAAAAAAGGGGATTGTTCAACAGGTTGAGCTGGAAAAATTGATTACTACTGGGGAGAAATAAATAAATACAAATGGATCCTTACCTTATACTATACATAAAACACCATTCCAAATGAACTGTGAATATAAATGATTTAAGCAAAGCTTAAAACTTTTTAAAGAAAACAGAGGTGAAAATCTTTCTGTCTTTGGGGTAGGAAAGAACTTCTTAAATGAGACACCAAAGCATTAACTATAAAAGATTAACTGTCTAAATTAAAATTAAGAATTTCTGTTCATCAAATGACACATTAAAGAAAATGAAAAGATGAGGTACACACTGAGATAAGATATTTCACTTAATAGAGATTAATATCAGGAATATATAAAGAACTTTTATGAATGAATAGGAAAAGAATCCAGTAGAAGAATGGATAAAAGATGTAAATAGATGTTTTGCAGAAGAAGGCACACCCTTGGCTAGTAATCATTTGAACATGTGCTTTATCAGTGATATGCACATGAAGATCAAAATAAAAAATACTTGAATTAGTTAGTTGTCAGCAAACTATGAAATCTGACAATACCAAATGTTAAGAAGGATGGGAATCAACCAGATCACTTATACATTGTTGGTGGGAGTAAAATTTATGAAAATACTTTGAAAAATAAGTATTTTGTGAAAGTAACATTTTCACACTCTAAACCTATGATTTCCATTCTTAGATACATGTTCCACCTAAATGTATGCATGTGTACCAAGAATCATGCACGAAAATGTCAGTTGCAGCATTATTCATAATAGTAAAAACTGGAAATAACCCAAATACTCATCTACAAGTCAATGTACAAGTAGTTATGATATAATCACATAAAATGGAATATTATAAATCAGTAAAAATAAATAAACAGCTATACCAAACAACATAAGTGAATCTTAATAACATAATGATGAGTCAAAATTGCCAAACCCCAGGTAACAACACATTGTGGTATTTTTATAAATTACAAAACTACACAACATACTATTTCCTCATAATTTAGAAGTGATAAAACTTTTTAAAAAATAATCAAAATGATAAACAGTTTAGTGGTTACCTCTGGTGAGAGAATCAGGGTACCAGATAAGGGAGGAGCATACAAGTAGAGGTAAGTCATTAGTAATGCTCTATTCTTGGATTGGTTGATGGGACCAAGGCCATATTATAATAAATGAACACATAAATAAATTAAAATAAATAAAATAGGCCTATGTATGTAACATGATACTGTGTCATGATACAAATTTTATGATAAATCCTGCGCACCTGATATCCAAAAAATGTAATATAATATGATATAAATTTAAACACTGTTGTCTTAAGGTTCAATCGTTAGTAAGACAAAATATGCTGGGTTCAAGAATTACTGTTCAAAGATTAGTGCTAAAAGATCATTAAAAACATTTAATTATCTGTATTAATTCCATTTCTGAACTAAATTAATAAATTCTAAACTTAAAGAAATACCAAGTGCCTTAACTTACAGGAATAAGACTGTGTTCTTTACAATACATATTTAGAGCTGACAGTTACCTTGAAAATTATCTAAAAGAGATACCATGGAACATATTCGATATGCCAAGCTCTGCACTTAATATGCATGATCTTGTGAATGCTTACAAAACTGTGTGACATAGCGGTAATACTGACATTTTATTTGCGAGCAAACTTTGGCTAAAAGGCTTAGTGAATTTGTTCAAGTTCACAAAGCTCACAGGCAGGGTTGTGATTTGATCCCAGGTTTATCTGACTCCTGAACCTATACATCTATGTTTACATTTGTACTACCTCAGGAATTACACCAGGAAGTAGGCAGAAAGGTCAAGTAACCTGTCCAAAACCATACTTTAAGATAGTGGCAGAACTGGGACTAAAAGGTACTAAGTACCATATATCAGGCATTATGAAAACTACTTTATGAGACTTCCTATTATACATTCTTTCCATTCCATTACCTCATTCAGTTTAAGTCTCAAAATGGGCATCATCTATTAATTTGCTGTTCATTATATTTCAGTCAAGTGTTTCATCATAACTATGCCAATTATACCCTGTATTTCTATGTGCATTTCTATTTGAATCCATATTATATATAATATTCATGTCAACAAAGTATAAAAAATAGCACAATACAAAACAATCTGCCAAGTCTTATATTCTAATATACTAATTATGTAAATTTAGTCAATTGTAGGAGACAATTTTATATGATATTGCACTGGGTAACATTTTTAGAAAATGTCTCTCACCTGTTCTGAGTGTTCTGAATCACTTTCTTGCAGTAAAGGATAGGGTGCTCCTTGTGATTCCTGAAGCTTTTCTTTTAATTTAACATTTTCTTGCTCTTTTTGAAATAGCTGATCCTGAAGACTAACAACACTTTGCCGGAGCATAGCTTCACTTGATTTTGTGGTTTCAAAACAAACATGTAATTCATTGTAAAGCTGTTTCAAAAAATATATCCAAATTTATTAATAATCAATAAAATAGTCATGTCTGTGTAAACATGCATACACACATATACTTATCTATAAAGACTACATACAACATACTACTTGCCCTGAAGTGATTTTAATACTCTAGAGGTAAAAAAAGCCATAGGGCGCCTGGGTGGCTCAGTTGGTTAAACCGCTGCCTTCAGCTCAGGTCATGATCCCAGGGTCCTGGGATCGAGACCCACATCGGGCTCCCTGCTCATGCAGGAAGCCTGCTTCTCCCTCTGCCTGCCGCTCCCCCTGCTTGTGCTCGCTCCCTCTCTCTCCCTCTCTCTCTCTCTCGCTATCTCTCTCTGTGTGTCAAATAAATAAATGAAATCTTTAAAAAAAATGAAATCTTTAAAAAAAAGAAAAAAGCTATAAACAGATGAAAAACTAAATAATATAATCAAATATCAACATAAAACTACAATTGATGTTAAAAAGGCAATACGTATTATTGGCCAGTAAAATATAGGAAAAGTGTGCTAAATTCCTAAGGGGGACGAAAACACTTTAAGCTAGTTATATTCAACTTAGAGTACTCTATGTAAAAGAAAGGACCTGAACTGAGCTATGATACTATTACAGGAACTGAATGAAAACAAAAAGTCATTCCAAGGGTGGAGGAAATGTGAAAACATTATGTACAGTTATAGGAAGGGACAGAAAGGGAGCATAACAGCTATCAGCCCAACTGAACCCAATATATACATTTGAAAGAAAAACCAAGAATCTTTAATTGAGAGTTCATTAAGTTTGACTGATACAGGGCGCCTGGGTGGCTCAGTTGGTTAAGCGACTGCCTTCGGCTCAGGTCATGATCCTGGAGTCCCGGGATCGAGTCCCACATCGGGCTTCCTGCTCAGCAGGGAGTCTGCTTCTCCCTCTGACCCTCTTCCCTCTCGTGCTTTCTATCTCTCATTCTCTCTCTCTCTCAAATAAATAAATAAAATCTTTAAAAAAAAAAAAAGTTTGACTGATACATTCCCATTTAGTATAAATTAGCATCTACGGCTGTAGCGGGGGGGTGGGGGGCAGAAGGAATAGCAAGAGACAGTCAGGCAGTAAGACCATAGACAAGAGTGTAGACTCCTGAATGCCAGATTCAAGAAGGTGGACTTGTTCCTGTAGGCAACAGGGGACCACTGAAGACCTTCAACAGATTGTGATAAAACAGAAGCAATGTTCTGAAGGCATGACAGATGACTTTCAATTTTTAACTCAAAGAAACATGAACTTAAAAATTTAAAACTAGAGTTTATTAAAACTATGAGACAGCATATGGTATATATAAAAGTGGCTTCATGCAGTCACATATGGTTAACAATGGTTTTCCTCCAATGTTCCCGAACTTACATGGTGATGAAACTCCTAACTTCTGATTGTGATATGAGGCATAATTCAATTTGTGGTAACTAATTTACATAAAGAATGTGTATTTGCTGATGACACTGGGAAAGTGATCCAAGAATTAAGATTTTTGTTTTTTTAATAAGGCTAATAGTGAGATAGTGAGATAGTATAATAAAAGAAAAATCCCTCAGGGTTTTTGCTCAAATTTGAGAGTTTGTGAAATTCCCAAGTTAAAAATTATGTAACAATACACTAGTTTTTTAGGTTTGCTCATCTAATTGAACATTGGGGGAATCTTGCCTCGTGGGAAGAAACTACACAAAAGGTGGCAGAGTACTTTTCTGTGTGTATGCTATACTTTAATTTTTTAAAGTGTAAAATTTAATAAGGCTTGTACAACCTCTTTTCTTAATGCTTTTTCTCAGACATATACTTGTCATAAAAACAAGACTCATCAAGCCATTCCTCTGACACAATATGCTCAATATACTTTTTATGTTCTATAAGGGATTGTACCACTCTATTATTATAGATACTTCAAATAATCCATTTCACTTTACAGCCAAAGTTTAAGCAATTTTTATAAAGCAAAGTTGCCTTTATGATCTATATAGAATTTCAGGACATGAATTTGTAACTTTCCCTCCCAGTTACCTTTATACCAGGGAGTATGTCCAATGTCCTGTCCACAGTTGATACCATCAATCTAGGAGGGAAGAGAGAGTAGCAACCTGACCACGTTGAGGAACAATGAAGGGATCAAAGTGGGCCTTGTGGTGACCTACCTGTGCTGTGTTGTTGCTTTCATGATTGAGTTCAGGTAGAAAAGAAAAAAACAAAATCTGGAGACAAGAGCTAAGCTGTCTAGAGATAGCTGAAGCTAGGATGAATGAAGGTCTGCCTGACAGCATACACAGTCACTTACTCAGTTAAAAGATTATTTAACTATATTCTCTCTTATTTGTATGCTTTATTAATAATAGCTGGCTTTTAACCAGCACAAATTAATCTTTCGGGAAGAAAATAATCCAAAAATAAATATTTAAATATTTAAAATATTAAAGAATTTATAAATACCTAATTTTACTTCAATTTAAAAATATATAAAAAAAGAATTTCTAGATTTCAATTATTTGAGCATCTCATGAACACTGATTGTTGACAAAGAAAAACTCATAGTTTCCCTTCACACTGCCCAAAGTACAGGAAGAATGATAGTGTGTGGTCAGGACTGAGGACCAATTTACTGACCATTAGTACCAAGGGTGTGGTATATTTTCTGTGGGTGTCATGTCTTGGGATCTTCCTTCACAGTTATAAGGCTCTGGGCCTATTCATACATGAAAGAAGGCTCTGTCTTAATGTCTCTTCTCTTGCCTCCTCTCACGTATCCCTTACTGTTCTCTTCTTGAGTTCTCCACTTTGCTCTCTCTGCCAAGCAATTTACACAGGTGTACTCCTTCTCAGCTGTCCTGGCTTGGTCTGATATGACCAGTGGGCAACTCTAGACACTGAGGCAAACTCTCTTTCTCTGAAAATATCCATCCTTCCAAGCAGCAGGTGGAAAAGAATCAAAAAAGCCTGGAACAGATGATCTAGATCAGCTCTGCTCCAGGAATTGGGACAAACTCTCTTATTCCTTAGTTCTTATTCTAAATACACATCTCCTACTTGCCTATTTTCTTTGATAGCTGATTGGACTTTACTTATTCAGCAATAAGACCACAAGAGTACAGGGAACAAAGAGAGCCCTCCAGCCATTTTTAATTCAAGGCCCCAGGGAGGGCCTTCAGGGAGGCTAAATCTATTTTTATTTCTAAAGTGTTTTGGGGTGACAATGGCTCGGGGTAATAGAAGGTTTATTTCACTAGGAGATCCTGCAAGAACGCAAAGGTTTAGGATGTTCCAGTCCCCAGTTAAATGCCATTTTATTCATCCCATTAAGAACAGTAGAGTGGGTCAAAAAAGTTCTCAAGTGAGTAAATTAGGTAATACAACAAATTAATTCATCTGCATTGGTTTAGGAATTGGAGTTAGTAACTTTTTCTCTATTAGCAATAACAATTGCTTACAACAGTTTTCAGAGAGGCTCTTTTCTCTACAACTTCTTTCCTCTCATACTCCAAAAAGCCAAAATGGATTAGAATTTTTTCCAAGATTCTGGCCTATGAAAACATTTAAACATACATTTCCATCTAAACAAGGATTAATCATTATAATCCATAATCCAGGATGCTTACTATTCTTGATGCTGTTTTCTGTTGAAGAAATCGAAGTTTAAAAAGTTAAGAGGAACTCCAGGGGACAGAAAGCAAGTTATCTCCAAGAATAGGACCCCAAACTCCAAGTCCTTTAATTTTCAGGGACTTATACTGAAGTACTCTTCTTCCCTTATTTTTATTAGCGTTAAGGAACAAGATATTTTATTAACCTTAACAATTTTGGAAGTGGATATGCTCTGTGACCCAATGACTAATTCGCTTAAAGAATAAAATTCTCCAGGTGTGCCTGGGTGGCTCAGTCGTTAAGTGTCTGCCTTTGGCTCAGGTCATGGTACCAGGGTCCTGGGATGGAGCCCAGCATCAGGCTCCCTGCTCAGCGCGAAGCCTGCTTCTCCCTCTCCCACTCCCCCTGCTTGTTTTCCCTCTCTTGCTGTGTCTCTGTCAATAAATAAATAAAATCTTAAAAAAAAAAGAATAAAATTCTCCTTCTTTAGTAAGTATACTATTTGCTACTGTGACTAAGACAATAAATTCTACCATTGAAAACTCTGTTTGTAGCAGAAATATGAGAAAAAAACCTCTGATTTAACATGCAGTTTAAACTAATTTATAACCTAACTCTTAATTTTCCCAAATTGATATTGTATCATATAATTATCATTAAATAGAAAAAAAGTTGATAAAACACATATTTTGTACCTTAAACATGTTAGATGATCTAGAAATTATAAATGTTGATACAGTCCCCATGTGATGTGCAAAGGTTGAAAAACAATTAAAACATAGATAAATGGCTACATGCTCAGAGGAAGAAAACACACTAGCTTACTTTTATTTCTCTTGATGGGTGTGTCTCTTCTAGAGGAGCCCTCAACATTATTAGGTTTTGTGTATGAGACTGATGATTTATTAAGGGGACCTCTGGGAAAATATGACTCAACCCCTTCCCTGTGCTCAAAGTTTTTTTCAATTTTCTCTCTTCATCTTTGTCTCCCCTACACGTTCCCCTCAACCTACCACAGAGGGCAACTGATTTTATCTTTTTTCATAATGAAATGAATACCATGAAATAAATCAACTTAATAAATTGGAGAAAGGAGGAGAAATGGGAGGGAAAGCAAAAAAACAACAAAAAAAAGTAAGAGAGAATTGAAAGAGGAAAAAGAAACTCCATTAGAAACAGTAAGTTAAGAAGTTTCTAACTTAGAAAATTTAGTTAGAACTGGAGATAAACTATTAGTGTAATTTTTTATCCAACTCACATGAGTATTATAGCTAAGCCCCAATTATTTGTAAGTAATAAAATTAATATGAAAATATATTTGAAAATCTTACTTTTAAGTAAATAATTTCATCTTGTTGCATGGATTATTAGATTACTCAAATTTATTGGAAAAATCTAGAAAAATACATGTGGATGAGGAATAAACATAAGTATTAAGTAAAATGCTTCAGGATTAGAAGGAATAATTTGATGTAAGTGAACACTGGAGGTCTAAACAGTAGCATACTGTTTATTTTTGATAAATAAAGCAGTGTGATCATTCACAAATTTCAGCATCCTGAACTCCACCACTAATATATTTTCTGGGGGGAAAAAAACCATATCTAATAAAAAAAATCTGCAGAAAGTAAAAAAATAAAATAAAAATAAAAATTGCAATGTCATAGCAAAATAAAAGAAACCAAATTTTTATAACCAGGAGAATGAGTGGCTGAAGAAGAATGATGGGGGCCTTTTTCACAAAGGATGGTAACATGCAAGGATCCCTTTTCACCAAAAAGAATGCAATGGAATCTTTTTTTTTTTTTAAGTAAGCTCTACACCCAATGTGGGGCTAAATTCATGACCCTGAGATCCACAGCCACACACTCTACTGACTAAGTCAGCCAGGTGCCCAGCAATGGAATCTTTTTAAGTAATATTTAATATCAAGGTAAATTTCCCACCATTAAAATTATTGAACATTGAAAGAATTTTGATGAGAATGAATAATGCAAGTTTATAGAATCTATTTACAGAATCCTTTAAAGATAAGACCACATTATTCTATGTATAATAGAACTGTACAGTGGGCTTTATAACAGAGTTTAAGATTGTGGGTTCTGAACCCAAGATTATATAGACTTGAATTCTACCATCTTTTGACAATACTCTAAGCCTCGGCTATTTGATCTATAAAATAATAAGGAATAATAATATACCACATAGGGTTGGTGTGAAACTTAAACAGTGAAATAAAAGCCCTTTTCCCAGTTGCTGATACACAATAAGCTCATCAAATGTTAACCATTATTATATGGTTGCTGGACATGGCTTAATCTATACCTCAATCTATATAATACATTTTGTAAAATAATCTGTATAAATGGAAACACAGATTCTCCCTGGCTTACAGTAAAATTTTAATTCTGTATTTATGATTATGCCCCAACTGGATGGCCTTTCTACTTGTGTTCTTAGTTTCTCCATATTTTTATACCATTTAGAACCATTTGGGGCACCTGGGTGGCTCAGTTGTTAAGGTCTGCCTTCGGCTTAGGTCATGATCCCAGGGTCCTGGGATCAAGCCCTGCATCGGGCTCCCTGCTCCGCAGGAAGCCTGCTTCTCCCTCCCCCATTCCCCCTGCTTGTGTTCCCTCTCTCGCTGTGTCTCTCCCTCTGTCAAATAAATAAATAAAATCTTTAAAAAAAAAAAGAACCATTTACTCACCCAAATAGTTAAAAATTAAATGGGCTAGAATGATATTCAAATTAAGATAGAAAAATATGCCTACAAAGTTTAAAAATACTTTTCCATTCAAATAAACGTCTATGATTTTTTAATTTGCACTATCCTAAGTGGGATATCATTATACACAACTCCTTAAGGTTCAATAATTTAACATTTCCTGACCATTTCTCATGTGGCAGGCAAGTCGCCTTCAAACTTCATGATCCCCTGTGCATTCTCAACATTTAATAACTTAAACAAGACTATCTTTATGTATGAACTAACTAAGAGTAAATTGTACACCATTAATATGTCCTTACTGGCTTTTTCATAAATGGTCTCCTGGCCCTGTGTGTGTGTGTGTGTGTGTGTGTGTGTGTGTGTGTGTGTGTGTGTGTGTGTGTGTGTGTGTGTGTGTCTCTATGTCTGCATATTCAATATTCTCTAATGAATACTAATAGTCTGAACTGACAACAGAGATGTTTACTGCAGCTTTATTTACAATAGTAAAAAATTTTAAAAAGCAATAGTAAAAAATTTAAACAACATACATTATCAACACTGGAAATATGATTAAGTAAATTATATTATTATTTCCAAAGTAATTATATGTCATGATATTGTTTTAATATAATGTAGTAAAGTACTGAAGTAAAAGATATTAGTGTATCCACAGATATGTTAAAATGCATTTTAAAAAACTGAAAGGAAATATTCAAAATGTTAACAGTATTTGCCTCTTGGAGATGGAATCATTAAAAAAATTTATTGTGTTTTTATGAATAACTATTTACATACAGACTACCAATGGAAAAATAATTGTAATGTTTACTAACCAGAGGCAAAATTTACAAAATATAAATAAATAATCAAGGACTTCTGAATTGAGTGTAGTTGAGTATACTAATAAAAACCTTATGAAGAGGAGCACCTGGGTGTCTCTCTCTCTCGAATGAATAAAATCTTTAAACATAAAAAAAATTTTAAAAACCTTATGAATGAATGACTATAAGGACCTAAAATAACTTTCAAATTAAAACACTACAAAATTAAAATTTCAGAATGAGCATCAAGTTAAAAATCAGTTAAGTTTCCTACACCACACCCCTAAGAGGTAACTTTTGAGGAAAAACAAAAAGAAAAAGGAAGTCCAAGTGGAGAAAAGAGAGGACAAAAAAGAGACTAAACACAAAGGAAAGTAAGTCAGATCTTTAAAGCAGTAGATGTCAGTTTGCTCTTTTTTTTCCTGCCTCTATACTACTCATAAGCACAACATATTCCCATCACCTCTCTCATTATCCAGAATGATTCTTGGAGCAGATGGTCTTAATCCTGGGGAAACAAGTGTGTAAGGTTTCAAAAAGTATCCCAAGTCAAGGCTGAAGTTATGACAAGTTCTCCAAACTGGAGTGATAAGCTCTACCTCTCCAAATTTAATAAAGATTTTGTCTAGGAAATTTATGGATTGAGGTAGAGTCCATATAAGAAGAGTTATAAGAAACTAATTTGTACCTCTCCAAATTTAGTAAAGATTTTGTCTAGGAAATTTATGGATTGAGGTAGAGTCCATATAAGAAGAGTTATAAGAAACTAATTTGTTTCAATGATGTCTTATCTTCTCAGAATAGGTATCAATCAAGGAGAGTCTCTTATCCCTAACCTAGGATAGGAACAGGCCCCAGGTATGTACTTCTACCATTACAACACACATCATTCTTACTCCTCCTACTCAATATCAGTGATCAATTAGATTTTAGGCTGAAGAGGTAAAGAGTAAAGGCAGTAAAAAGGTTACCTATGCAGATAACAGTGGGGAGAGCTTTCAGGCAGTGAAAGCCAAGTGCAAAGACCTTGAGGTTGAAGAATACTTGGATGTTCAAGGGAAAAAAAAGAATTAAGTGTGGCTGCAGTGGAGAGATGAAGGAGAAGGGAAAGATGAGATCAGAGATGTGATGCAGAGCCAGATCATGTACGGTCTCCCAGCTTGTAGTGAGAACTTGGGTTCTTACTTTTATGAGGTAGGAAGCAGTGGAGGGAGCTGAATAAGGGAGGTTTAATTTGACTTACTTAGTTGTAGCAAGAACGTGCAGGCATCTGTGTTGAGAATGGACTCCAAGGGAATAAGGTCAGGAGCAAAGAAATAGAGTGGGAAACTACTGCAATAGTCCATGTAATACTTTATAGGGGTTTGGACAGAACGGCGACAGCACGGATGGTGCAAGTAGCAGAATTTCAGACATATATTGAAGGCAGAGCACACAGGAGTTTAGTTTTGAAAATGTGAAGTCTGATATGCCTATTAGGCATCCAAGTTAAGAAATGTTAAGTAGACAATTATATATACTCTTTCCTAAAGTTCAGGGAAAAGATCCAGAGTAGATAAATCTGGGGGTCATCAGCATAAGGACAGTTTCAATTTTGAAAGCCTAGGTGACTGGATAAAATCACCGAGGGGGTGAGTTTAAACACAGGAAAAAAAAAAAGACATCCTAAGATTTGGGCCTGAGACATTCTAACACTGAGGTGACATGGAGACAAGGAAAAGACCAGAAAGGAACAGAAAAGGAACAGCTAGAACTGAAGGAAGAAAGCGACACAACTGCAGGTGCCTGCAAATCAGGAGGGAAAGAAAAAAAAGAAGGTATTTCAAGGCACAGAGAGTCATCAATTAAGACGCATTCTGCTGATAAATGAAGTAAGATAAAGATTGATACATGCTCATTGAAATGAGCGATGTGGGGGTCACACGTAATTCTGAAGAGAAATTTTAGCAGAGAGAAAGGGACAAACACTTGACTGGAGCTGGTTCAAGAGAAGACAGGAGAGATGAACTCTGAGATAACTTAAGTCTTTCAAGGAATACTGCTGGAAAAAGAAAGAGAAGGAAGGGAAGAAAAGGAACATAGTGAGGTCAATACATGTTTTTGTTGTGTGTTTTGTTCTTTTCCCCGGATCAGAGACCTACCAGCCTATTTGTATGTGGTGAGGAAAAAATGATGCTATAGACGAGAAGGGAACCATCTCCTTCTGTGGGCAAGTTTATAACAACAAAACGTTGGAGAAGGAGACCTTAATGAGCATCAAATTAGACTGTAAATCCACACTATATATGCATGCTGGAGGACAGTGAGGAGCAGAAGGAGAGCCAGCACTCTATGGATTGTCATGAAAATAAATCCACGGCATATTACTTGAAAAATGGTACGTTAAAGAACAGTAAAGATAGTGTAAGTTCATAAATATTAAAATTATAATATGCCTAGACTTGTGGTATGTGTGCATGCACACTCACACAGAATATCTAATGCAGGCAAATCTGGAATGACTACTCAGATGATTACCCCTGGGGAGGGGATGAAATGAGCTGGGTGGAGTGGAAGGATACTCGAATCTGTTAGACTAGCACTATCAGGCCTTCTAGAATATTATTTCAATATCTTATAATAATGTATTCTTGTAATGTTTGTATATTTAACAAAGAAAATAACTTAAAAATATTCTGTTCTTCTAGAGAAACTCTCTGATACATTCAAATATTAAGAGTGGTTGCTTTTGGGACAGGGGCTTCAGGTAGGAGTACAGAAGACTATTTTTTTTGCTTCATATACTTCTGTATTATTTGAAAGTTTATCACAATATTTAAGTATTCAGTTGTTTGAAATGATGTAGAATCTGTAAAAGTTCTCAGGTAGGTTATAAAAGAGATGATTGCTCTCTGTAGAGGTTGCTAAGGAAAAAATCAACCAAAAAACAGAATTAAGGCTGAAACATTTTGTCTCAAATTTTTAGTTAAGCAACTAAAAAAAATATTTCTTAGAACACAAGATTGAAAAATGAAATAGCAAAGGACACACTGCCTTTTTCTTCCTCTTTACTTCCTCTTTACTTGCTGAGAGTAGAAAGAGAAAAAGAAGTATTAGCACATAAGAGAAAAAAAAGGTTATAAGGCTTATTACCAAGGAACTTTAAAGACATACTTGAATATAAATTGCCATATGTGGGGGACTTTTAAGCAAAAATTAGGAGAGAGAAATGTTTGAGGTAAATATACAAGTGAAAAACATGAAAAAAATTAAAGTTACTGATAATATCCAATTTTTCAAGTCATTTTAGCAATGGAGTCTGGTTTAGAAGCAAAAGCATAACGGGCAAATCCCACCATTCAAAACAAAAAGGTGAAGCTGCTCTCTTCGAAATGGAGAGAACAGGCACTGCCCTTTCACTTGGTATCATCCACATCCCGAGGGCAACTCGAGGAATACAGAACACAGTGAAAACCACTATTCCAAAGCATTATTTAAAAATACGCATCTAGGGGTGCCTGAGTGGTTCAGTCGGTTGAGCATCCCACTCTCGATTTTGGCTCAGGTCATGATCTCATGGTTGTGGGATTGAACCCCACATGGAGCTCTGAGCTCAGTGGGAAGTCTGCTTGTCTCCCTCTTCCCGCTGCCCCTCCTCCCCCACTCTCTCGCTCTCTCAATAAATCTTTAAAAATATAGGTGTTTAAAGTTTACTTAATAGTTATTTACTATTACTACTAACATAAAAATGTTAATTATAGATACTGGATTTTTATGGTCCTTTTTTAGGACAAGAGTAAGTTAAATAGAACAACACAGACGGCGCTATTTAACCACTCTAACTAAGCTGTCTCAACTATTACAAGGGAATAAAATCAATCTTGTAAGATTGACCTATACAGAAACTAAATTATTTCTATAAATAACTTGGTACACTACACAAAACATAAAGAATTCAATAAAAGTGTTTATTTTTTAATTACTAGCCATAATTATTGTTGCTGAGTCAGTCAGCATACCTAAATAGCTGGGTGAGCCTTCTTGAGAGGTTCCTAAAACAACTGTAAAGTAAAATGACTACTTAAAAGAAACACACATAATAGAGAAAAATCCTTGGAAAATATTGATCCTGAAGACCTCATTTGCATACCCATTTGTGTTTGTGCAGACTGGCCAATAAAATAATGCACAAATTCTATAATGAAAGACTGCTTTAGGTCATAAACTAGAATCGTAATTGATGAAAAATTTCTCATAATAGAAGGCTGAGTAATTCCATTTCCCAAGTCCTTTCTGGTTTGAGGGCTACAGTCAGGGTATGTTTTATAGTAGATATCAAAATTCCAATTTATAAAAACAATATCCTACAGAGTAAATTTGCATCTATATTTTAAATATTTCAGCTTTGATGGCCATAAAGAAAAGTCACAAAATTTCAAATATTACCAGATTGAACTATATTTCATTTTTAATTCTGAAGAACCATATAAAAGGGAAAAATAAATGTTGAAATTTGAAAAAATTTGAATTCTATATATTTTTAGAAGTTCATACATATAAATTTATATTTTTATGACAGAATAAAAGCATACTTTTTGATATGATATACTTTCGGCTGTGTGAACATCTTCCTGGTTCCTCAGGACTTTCTGTGTGTCCATGTTCAGCACCTGAAGCTGCTGGATGAGCTCTGCTTGCTGCGCTGTATGCGCACTGTTCTGCTTGTAAAGATTCTGCAGCTCCTGCAGCTCCTTCCTGTGTAAAGCAAGCAATAAATACAGAGAGGCAGGAATAAAGATCATCTCAGCTAAATAACTGTGTTCATCGAAGGTTACAGATCATCTTCCAGTTTTTTCATCTATTGTTTTTTACTGCAGGCAAACATATTAATAAAAGAAATAACATATAAAGTATTTAATATTTACCACATACACCTAAAAAGTATTCATAGAATGACTATGACTTTCAAAGCCAGCTACTTGACAATTTTTTTTATAGCTTGATAGTAATAAAAACGTTGGATATGCAGACATTGTACCACCTTCTTATTGAAAGTAAGTTACACTTCAGTTCCAAGAACTGAGAAGTACTGATGCCAACAATAGTTATCAGTTTCGAATAGTGGGTAAGTCAACCTTTCACTGTATACTATACAAAACTTTATTTTTAAAAAGGATTTTTTTATTTATTTGAGAGAGAGAGACATAGCGAGAAAGGGAACACAAGCAGGGGGAGTGGGAGAGGGAGAAGCAGGCTCCCCACTGAGCAGGGAGGCTGATGTGGGGCTTGATCCCAGGACCCTGGGATCATGACCTGAGCCGAAGGCAGATGCTTAAGGACTGAGCCACACAGGTGCCCCTATACAGAACTTTAAATGTATTAAAAGGAATCCCAACAGACAAGTTAAGTTTCAAACCAAAGTTCCTTAAAGCACCACTGGTTGCAACCTCAGGGGTCTGGGCTGGGATTCTTGTGACTCTTCTAATGCAGACTGAAGAAAAGATGAAGGGGAAAAAAAGCCAGAAGGAAGGAGAGTAACACAAGGTGAACACCAGTCCTTCTAACCCACCCAGAGTGCAAGTGGTAAGGAGGAGGACAGATGAACTGGGGGTTTTAGTACTAATGGCACTGAGGGTCCGGGAGAACCATCCCTTCTGGAATACAGGTTTCCAGAGTTCTGTGGTAGTGAAGACTGTGTAATACACATCATATAAAACTGGAGCATATTTTGTATATTCAATTGGAAGAGAAAACTAATTACAGAGATACATTTCACAGAAATACACTTTATAATATGTATTCTGGAGACTATTTTTTAATGGAACTTTTTAAACCTATAACTTCAAACTGATAATTCATTCTCATAAGTCTTAAAAGAAGGAAGGAACAAAAAAGATATGCAAATGGTTGTTGAAGACAGATGAAGATTAATATGGGGAAAATGCTCTGCTTTTTAGAGGTTTAGAATATTGTTTTCCAAATACAATACCCACCCCCGCACCCATACAGATAACCTGAACATACACCACCTGTCTCAGTCCTTTCTGACCGCTATAACAAAATATCATGCCCTGGGTAGTTTTACAAACAACAAAAATTTGTTTCTCATAGTTCTGGAGTCTGGAAGTCAGAGATCAGAATGCCAAGTAAGGGCCCTCTTCTTAGTAGTAGACTTCCTGTTATATCTTCACATGGTCGACAGATATTAGAGAGCTCTGGGAGGTCTCTCTAGCTCTCTCTCCCTCATATAATTGAATAAAATATTTAAAAAGAAAAGAAAAAAACATAAGAGTAGGGAAATGCTCATACTATAAGGCACCTGAGGATTAAAAATCAACCAAGGGAACAGCATATCCCTGTCTCCCATGTCATGCTATGTCCTGGGCATACTCCTAGTAAGTGGAGTGGAGCATCATCTTACACTATCGAGGTAAGTTTCTTCCTCTGTGTCTCCCCACACCACCTTCTGAAAAGTAGATGAGATCAATGTACACCAATGTTGCAAAAATGAAACGTGGAACTTGATTGGTATCAAAGTAAGCAACAAATAAAGCTTATAAAAGGCATAGCTCTGGACCACTAGTGAACACTGAATTTGTCTAGATCCTTCCTTATTTGAAAATGAGTAAAGAAAAACAAACTGGACTTATTAAAAGGGGAGTAGTAAGAATTTAGAAAAAAGAAATTTTATTGTACATACAAGGAAAAGTATACCTTGGAGAAGACACTGAAGGAATTAGAAGGAAGGTCTAGAAAAAGTATGAAAAAGAAACCATCACACCTCTCTGAATTATCAACAGAAAGACAAGATGTGAAGATGATCTTAATAAAGTCTCTATGAAGGCAGGGACTTTTTTTGTTCACTGCTATAAACAGCACACCTAAGACAGTTCCTGTCCCTTATTACATCTGCTAGTGTATTAGACACATCTTACGCATTATGTTCAGATTCAGCCTACACTTGCCTCTTAGAATCTCATTCCCTTCCTCTGTCTCAGCTTATTAACTACCACTTCCACCTATGAAATTTATACAGCTCATCTGTCTCCATTGCTTGAAGTCAACCAGCTGCATTCCTAGCATGTTTGTGCCATTTCCAGGTTAGGATAAATGCTAAAACACAGGCATGGTATAAGCAACTTTTACCAATGAAAGACAAAACACAAGAAGAAACCAGAAAAGTAACTTTTTCTCTTTTTCCATCTGACGGATTGCTCTAGAGCACAGTTTCTCTCCCACAGCCTGTCAAGAATCAACCTGAGTAGCAAATTCAGTGCACCTGCTGTCTCTTCACAGCTCACCACGAAGCAGTAGCCAGCACAATGATGCATTTCCTTTTTATTCTTGCCTGCCTCATTCTTCTTCTCTTACTCACTTTCCCTGGAATTGAATCTCCCAAGTAAGTAATCAGAACTTAATCCTTCCCTCAGGCTCTGTTTTCTAGGATATATGGCATAAGACAGTTATTAAATGGATGAAATGAAAAGCATAACATAAAGAATGTTAAAAAGAAAGATGCCATGATAGTATCAAAATGCATAATGAGAACAATTATAAGGAAAATAAAAGCTATGGAAAATAAAATTAATTGGTAGGTTCAAACCTGAGAAGTTCCTGTAGGCACAGATGAAAAGGAGTAAAGGAAAGGTGTGGCTTGAACTGAGACAGTGCTGAGAACCAACAACATTTTCTCCTATCTCAAGAATGTTAAATCCTGTTAAAAATACTGGATTCCTGAAAGATAAATCTGGTGATCTTTCAGTTACAGTGATGCTATCTAAGGGACTGAGTGGGCCATGGGATAAATGAGGCAGCTTCTCTAGGTTATTTTGCAGTTTAAAAAAAAATCTTGATAATTTACAAAAAAGATTTACTGCTTGTTCACATTACAGGTGGCTTCCCGCTATTCTAAGACCCACACTGCAGCAGCAGACTGCATTAGAAATATGCCACTCTGGTGGCAGAGGGTGAAAAGCAAAGGCAAATCAAGGAATGACTTTTAAAACATTAGGACATGGCATATGTTACTTTCACTCTTGTCCCACAGGTCAAAATAAATCACATGGCTAAATCTGATACCAATGGGGGAGAAAGCATACTCTAGCAACAGGGAAGGCCCTGATAAAAATGGGCCCCTGAGATGAATCGAAATAGAGTACAGGAATGAACACATCAAAAGTAAAAAGTTTAGTGATGAGCACTGAAGCAAAATATAGGACTAATCCTAAATGTCTTTGGTCATTGTGGTTATAAATGTTACACGCCTTGAGATGCAAAATCAGGGGGAGTTAAAATGGTTGAATGTATGTTCTATTTTCCAAAGATTACACAGTAGGATGTCAAAATGAAATAAAGATAAAATGTAGTTTTAAAAAAATATGACATTGACCTCCAAAGTTTTTCATGTCATTTTGTTCCTAGCTTTAGAGACAGAGAGAGAGTTAGTGGTTTTTACAGAGAAGAGATTTAATAATTCCTTCAATTTCACATCAGTGTCTTATTGTTCCATTATATCACCAAAAACTAAAGTCTACTTATTAAGAGAACACGTTCAATACAGTCTCTTTTATCTAAAAACTTCTGCCCACCTAATCTTCAACCTGTAAATATAAACTGAGAAAAATCTAAGATGATTCTCACAAAATTTTAATGGTGTTACTTCTCCAGAGTTGTATTTATGTGTAATACTTTTCCTCTATCTTCTTTGTACTTTGGTGTACTGCATGCCTTTTTAAAATAATTCATATGTATCATTACACCAAATAATTATCTACTTATTTTGTTTGTTATCATAAAAATGTAAACAAAAATAAAGAACAGCAATATTAATTTCATAAAAATTTGAATCCAAGGCAAAAAAATTACACACAAAAAAGTAAAATTCACAGTAAAAACAAAAGAACTGTGAACACTACCCGTGAAATCACAGCACATCAAACAAGTACAGCAAAAAACTATAAGCAATAAAAGGAAAATCAGCTGGAAACTATATGGGAAGGAAATATTCCATTTAAAATAGTGCCAAAAACATGAAATTATCTAGGATAAATTTAACAACAAATGTCAAAACCCTTTAGAAACTTAAAACATCTTCTAAGTATACAAAGGTACTGAAAGAAATGGAATGGCATACCATCCTCTGGGACAGGAAGATCGGCATCACTAAGATGTCAATTCTTCTCAGGCTTACTTGTAAATTTGATGCTCTCACTAGATACCAAACAAGAAATAAGGAAGTTCACTCTAAACTTTTTGCCAAAAAATTTAATAAACAATAAATGCCAAGAAAGCTCTAAAAAGAGCAGTAATGGAGAATGCACCATATACTCTCCAATGTTCACCATCTCTACCCTATTCTCTAGTACTCTAGTCTAAGAGGCAGACCTCTAGAGACTGCATTTCACTGGTCCCTCCCTTGTCCTCTGTCTCTGACTGAATTTGATTAGTTGGAGTGCTGCCTGGTGATTAGAGGGTCAATGAGAAAAAAAGGTCAAGGTATTCCTTTTCCCGACTCCCTCTCCGCTGAACCACAGTTGGCAATGTCAATGTTCCTGTGTCTAAAGATACTTCTCCTAATAGGCGGCCTCTCTCCCAGGATAGATTTTTTTTTTTTTTACACAGAGATCTGGCAACAGCTTCTCTCCTTGCTCCTTCTAGTCTGGGGGCAGTAACAGATTCCTGTTGTTGATAATCTAAATCTCAATATCTATTTGGGGAGAATTAACATCTTTATCATACTGAGCCTTCTAAACCATGAACTTTGTATATCCCTACACATATTAGACCTCTTATTTCTGTCAATAATGTTTTAGTTCTCTGCATAGAGATAATACACATCTTTCATTATACATACTCTTCAGATTTTTACTCATATTGTAAATTGTATTATTTCCATATATTAAGTCCATTTCCTCATTTTTTGCTGGCTTCAAAAGTGTAACTCAATTTTATTCACTAACATGGTATCTACCAAGTGTGCTAAGCCCACTTATTAATTTGAACAATGTTTCTATAAGTTGAGGTTTCTTTGTGAATTAATCATATTATAGGCAAATAATCAGGTCTTTTCCTTTCAATTCCAGTCCTTATGTCTTTAATTTTTAATCTTGCCTTACTACATACTTGGTATTTCTGACTATGTGCTAGACATTAGTTTGCAAAACTGTGGATATAATTTGAGGACAGAATTATTACATCATCTAACAGAAATAATTTACACTTGCTTCTGGTACATCCCTGGGAATACTAGCAATCCAGATAATTAATCCAATTTCAGGATTCCGACTTTAATGATATTTCTAACCCAGATTATGACTGTACTGTCCTGACTTTTTTATTTTTTCCAGGAAATTTGTAAGTAATTTCTAAGAAAAATTCCCAACTCATTAGCAATAGCCCACGTCCATGTACTTTGGCCCACCCTCCATGTAGCCATTTAGCCCACCCTCCATGTAATCACAGAATCGTTACCTATTCAGGCAAAAATTTTAGTTAGGAAACTTAATTGGCTAGCACTTTTATGCAAGTATGCAAGTTCTAAGTATATACTCAGATGTTCTATATGCATTATAGACATTACCTTATTATATATGTGCTTATATACTTATACTCTGACTCAGGGTAAAGATCATTTGAGGTAGTTCAGAACAATGTTGCATATCACAGTGGGTGACATGAATATTCAATAAGTATACAAATGACCATGAATTCCAAAGAAATAAACCCATAAAGAAATAAACCTACGTCAATTCTGTCATACATCAATAAGGAAAAGTGTAACCAAATAAGAAAGTGCCTAGAATACTTTTCCCATGATTATGGCTTTGTGTATCTTTTGTACAATATATAGATTCAATAAAATGACACTGGTACATCATAATCAACAACACCCCCCTCCAAGAAATAAAACTGATAAAGGAAAGGAGACATATAATATACCCAACAGGTAACCCTTAATCAGACGACTCAGGAGAAACACTGTAGATACCTCAACTATCACCCTATAATGAGGGTTTGAGTCATGTTCTTCTGCTCCATACTTCCAACTCTGCACTATTTTCTTCTCCTATATGAGTCCTTATAATAAAGCTCTTAAAATTTACACATGGTCCATTATTTTACTATTGTGTAAGCAAATGTCCATCTGTGGATATTATTGCCTTATTTACTGTAGCTTATAGCTCTTGTAATACACGAAATTCAAGTACACAAAGGGGAAAATATACTAGAAAACATAATTATTCAAATGCCATGAACTTAACACTGCAATGCATCCTAGAATAATCCCATGTTCCATCCAAATCATACCCTAAAAGAGATAGGTCATCATTGGAATATTTTGTGCAGTTATAGGTGCTATATTTTAAGAAAAATATTGATGATATAGATACTGATGATATGGAATGCATTCAGAAATGCAACTGAAACTAGTATAACATCTATGAAATATATACATGAAAAGTTATGAGAAATAAGAGTAGTTAATTAATGAAAAGATAAAGTTATGGGTAAAAATATTATTTGAAGATTATTTGAAAATAATCTTCTCTTATTTGAAGATCTATGGTACAGAATAGAGATTAGATTGTTTCTGAGAGTCTCTAGATAAGGATTCAAGATAAATGGGTGGATATTATAAAAAAGCAAATTTCAACTCAATATCTGAAACAATGTTCAAATTTAAACGATATACAGTGAAAAGAACAGCCTTGAAAAGTACCTCAACTTATAAACCAAAAGTATCAAACAAATACTAAAAGGCATATTATCTTACTGAGAAGAAGACAGGAATAAATGATAATTTTAAGGTTTCTTATAAATGTATGATTCTATAACTATTTAAAATTACTTTTCTGACTTTATCGAATTTTAGTCTTAAAAAATAATCATACCATGAATAGATAAGCCAACCAGTCAATCATCCTTAATTTTATACTTTTCCTCAACCCTATGATAAGATGATTTTTAAATTGTGATACAGTGAAGTTTTGCTTAGGTAATAAATTAATATATATACATTAACTGCTACCTAACCAAAACTCCTGCCCTGACATATCTATAGCTCTTACAATGTACTAAATATATATAAAGACATATAAATATGTACTGAATACAGACATATACAAAAATACATACATATCAAGTTTTAACCACACAATTATTATTGAATATAATACAAATACATAGAATTTATATATTACATATATAAATATCTCACGTTTGTGTGTGTATATAAACATATAATAGTACAACCAGAAAATGAAATTGTGCTTATAGAAGTATATGATAAACTTTGATTGTATTATTTATTTTAACTAGTTTAAATAAAAAATGCACATACATACATACATACGTGTATCTGTATGTATGTGTACACAGATAATATATGCATGCATATACATTTATATATTTATGATTTATTTTAATACCATTTTCTGATACAAGTAACTGAAGTAAGTTATTAGGTAGTATAAATTATTTCAAAACACTTAAAAACAACTTTTTCAAGTAATTCTACTTTGTGAGTAGTGCTACAAATTGACCATTTTGGTATCGAAAGAATATCTCACAAACCAAACTATTTAGAACATAATAAAATAAAAAGTCAAAACTGGATTTCTCATACATTGCCTATTAGAAGAATAATGAATATTATATAACACCTGGCTGGGAATTTTTTAGAAGGAAACAATGAGTGAATGCACTGTCCTTGTTAAAAATGTAGACAAGACTACTCTTTCAGAATGCTCTTCCCAATCCTGTGAAACCCCTGATTCTCTTAGTTAACTATTCTCAGTTTGGTATACGTAATTCCAGATAGTTTCAATACACAAACATATGTCCTCATAGAAGACATACTGTTGTCATTTTAGAGTGCTAATAATAAACATATATGTCGCCATTCTGAATAACTAATGACTTTACTATAATGTTAAATTTAAAAAATTGAATATACTTGCCTGACAAGGGTAATATCCATATCCTTTTGTTTAAGTTCAGTCTGTTTATTATCCAACTGTAACGATACAGCATTATATTTACTCTCTGATACTTCAATTTCTTTCCTTGCTTCGATTAAACTGTCTTCAAAGGCCTAAAATCAGAGGACATATATCACAATCAAATATAAGTATCAAATAAATAAATGTAAATGAATTATATTTAACTAATCTACAAAAGGAGAGTAAAAAATTGGTAGTGTTTTTAATTTTTTGTTTTCACTTAAATAAAAAAATTTTAGTACAAAACAGTAACTTTAATACCAGTCACAGTTTACTTTTTTTAGAAAATGAACAAGTATCATAGCTTCCTGGTACAAAAGCTAAGAATTTGAAGCAATTAAATGTGAAAATCTATGTAGAAATGTACTTATTGAAATTACAATATAGAAATTATTGTACAATGAAAAAGCTATTAATTACATGAATAAAAAATGAGTTCATTTACTTAAATAGTAGTTGGGACAAACAGCAGATATTTCATCATTTCCTCTATTTTAAATGTATACACATAGCTACACTAGGGGAAGAAGGAACAACACTGCGATGTTGTCAAATATCAACATAATTTTATAATATTTGAAATTCAGATAATGCTCAGTTCCCCTGATTGTAATGAAATTTTTCCTCAAGTTTTTCAAAGTTGGCTTTTTCTTCCAGATAATTCTGTTTTTTTATTCATTTTAAAACTATTTCAAAATTAATGTTATTTTCTAAAGCTATATTTTCTCCAAAATATAAAACTAATTTTGATTATTTTCATAAAGTATTAAATAAATATAATATCTAAAAATAGAGTATACCCACATAAATGCTATACATTCATTATTTGCAGAAGTGAGCAGTAGGTTTTACATCAAGCACTACTCTAGTCTAGCCATGATTTCATACTTCATATATTACCCTATAGTAGCTAGAGTAATATTTTGAAGATAAAAATATTGGCTTTCAGCTAAGAAAGCACTCCAAGTACTTCTCACTCCATTTCCTACACAGAGGAATAACAGGAAGAGAGAGAAGGAGGGTGCCTGAGTGGCTTAGTTGGTTAAGCAACTGACTCTTCATTTCAGCTCAGCTCATGATCTCAGGGTCATTGGATCCAGCCCCACATCCAACTCTACACTCACTGGAGAGTCTGCTTGAGATTCTCTCCTTCTCCTGTCCCTTTGCCCCTCCCCTCACTCATGCATGCACACTCACGTGCACTCTCTCTCTCCCAAATAAATAAATAAATCTTAAAAAAAAAAAAAAAAAGAAAGAGACGGGGGAAAAAAAGAGTACTGGCATGGATATGAGAAAGCTGAAACCCCTGTAAACTGCTGGGGACTATAAATGATATAACCCATATGGAGGGGTGGTTAATTGCTCAAAACATTAAAAATGCAACTACTAGGGGCACCTGAGTGGCTCAGTCCTCAGTTGGTTAGCCGTCTGATTTCGGCTCAGGTCATGATCTCAGGGTCCTGGGATCGACCCCCTTGTCAGGCCATACACTCAGCGGGGAGTCTGCTTGTTCCTCTCCCATGCCCCTCCCCCCTATTGTGCTCTCTCTCTCTCTCTCAAATAAATAAGATCTTTAAAGAAATTTTAAAAATAAAAATAAATAAATGTAACTACCATTATAATCCAGCAATTTCACTTCTTAGAGCAGAGTCTTGAAGAGATATTTGCACACCCATGTTCATACCAGCACTGTTCATAATAGCCTAGAGGTAGAACCACCTATATGTTGGATGAATAGATTAAAAATGGGGCCTATACATAAAACAGAAAACAACGAAGCTTTAAAAAGAAAGAAATCCTGTCACATGCTACAACATGGATGAACCTTGAGGAAACTATGCTAAATTAAATAAACCAGTCACTAAAGGACAATTACTATATGATTCCATTTATATGAGGCATCTAAAGTAGTCAAATTAATGGACACACAAAACTAGAATGGTGGCTACCAAGGGCTAGGTAAAAAGGGAATAAGGAATTAATTAAAGAGCAGAGACATGCAGTTTCTACAAGTCAAAGTCCTAGTATACCTTTCACAGCAATGTATATTTACTTAATACTACTGAACTATACATTTAAAAATTTTTATAGTGGTAAATTTTATGTGGTTTTTACCACAATTTTTTTTTAAAAGGAAGGAAATTTTGGGGTGCCAGGGTAGCATCTGACTCTTGATTTTGGCTCAGGTCATGATCTCAGGGTTGTGAGACTGAGCCCTGCGTCAGGCTCCATGATGGGCTTGGAGCCTGCTTAAGATTCTCTCTCACCCTCTTCCTCTAGCCCTACCCCCCACTTGTGTGCTCTCTCTCTCCAAAAAATAAAATACATAAATAAATAAAAAGGAAGGAAATTTTGACATATGCAACACATGGATGGAACCTGAGACCACTGGGTAAAGCAAAATAAGCCAGCTTCAAAAACTAAAAATACTGTATGATTCCTTTTGTATGAGATATCTAGAGTAATCAAACTCATAAAAACAGAAAGAATGGTAGATGCCAGGGAGGGAAAATGACAGAGTTGTTTAATGAGTACAGATTCATGTTTGAAAGATGAAAAAGTTCTGGATACTGGCTGCACGGTAATGTGACTATACTTAACACTACTGAACTGTATACTTAAAAATGGTAAAGACTGGGATGGCTGGGGGGCTTGGTCGGTTAAGCATCTGCCTTCGGCTCAGGTCATGATCCCAGGGTCTTGGGATCAGGTTCAGCATCGGACTTCTTGCTCAGCAGGGAGCCTGCTTCTCCCTCTGCCTGCCACTCCCCCTGCTTGTGCGTGCTCTCACTCTGACAAATAAATAAATAAAATCTTTTTTAAAAAATGGTAAAGATTGTAAATCTTATGTTATGTGTACTTTACCACAGTTAAAAAAAAAAAAACCAACCTGACAGAGGTCACATTTAATCTGACCAAACTGTAAAGTAATCTGTATCCCAGGACATTGTCAAAAAAAATAGAAAAATCAGCTAGCAATTTCTAATGAGCAACAGCTGGGTGTGATACCAACAATGACAGACATTAATAGAGAGATCAAGAGAAGAGACAGTGAGAGAGATCTCTGCTAAAATCACTATGATCCCATGGTGAATGTGCAAATGTCCAAGTCTGGCTTTCTGAAAAGCAGGAGAAATGGACTTTAGTAAAATGGTCCAGCCAAACCACTAAAAAACAAATAAGCAGACATCCCTGAGGATAGGGTAGTAAGGAATCAGTATCCAAAACTGCTATCATATACAATTTTAAATGTCCATTTTCCAACAAAAAATTACTACATGCAAAAAAAGAGGAAAGGAAGCAGGCAATAGAAATAACTAAACAAAACCATTCTTTAAAATATACCCTATCATTAAAAAAAACAAAAAAAGATAAGATGACAAGGTCTCATCCAATAAAAAAAATGCCAATAAAGTGATATAAATTATTTTAAAACATCCAAATGGAAATGGAAATCCTGGTGTTAAAAAGCAAAATAAACAAAATGAAGAGCACCAAAAAATTCACTAGCGTAGCTGAATACTTAATACAAGATGACAAAAATAAGAAAAAACAAAGATAAATCAAGAAAAAAAGAATAACAAAAAAGTTAACAGCCCCAGAGAAATGTGGACACCACAAAATGCACCAACATAAGCATAATGGGACTACCAGAAGAACAGGCAAGAGAATAAAAATAGAAGAAAAATTCAAAGAAATAATGACTGAAAACTACCCAAAAATCCTGAAAAAATTAATCTAAACATCTGTGAAGCTCAACAATCACCAAGTATTGTATATGTATAAATCCACAAACAGACATACAGTAAAAATACTGAGAGCTGAAAACAAGAAAATCTTAGACACAAGAGAAAAACCACTCCTCATTTTCAAGAGACCTCAATAAAATTAACTGACTTTTCTTCAGAAATAATAGATGCCAGAGACAGTGAGAAAACAATTCAAAGTCCTCAAAGAAACAAACAAACAAACAAACAAAAACACCTGCCAACACAGAAACATATATACAGTAAAGCTATCATTTAAAACTAAAGGTGATGAGTGACATGAGGAAAATAATAGAGTACGCAGCTCCAAGCACTCTTGCCCTGGCAGAAATATCAAAAAGAAAGCAGAAACTCTCAGAACCAATGTTAGAAAAACTATGGAATGCATTCAAAGGTTTACAACAACCAAGCAAATAATGAGCTAAAAAATAAAAGCAAGTTAAAAATGGGACAAAAGTTTTATGGAGTTTTCACTTGCCCTTCCCCACACTGTCTCCAGAAAGCTAACCATTTCAAAGACTGAATCTTAAAGCAGTGATATTCTTAGAATGGCAGTAGCCCATATTCCCAGCTGGAGATGCTGGTTCCTGGTTTGGGAGGAAGCAGAACAGACTTTACAGTAAATTAATATGTGGGTCTATTCTAATTTATCTGAGGGCTACCTGAAGGAATGATGCAAAGTGAATGTGTCTATTTGATCTAACTGGGAACAAAGACTGGATAAATGGCTCAAAAATACCACAAGGTAAACTAACAAACCACAGATGTGTGGGACAAAAGATTATTGGTTGAGATATACAACAGAATGCCTCAGACATGGGAGCAAAAGCCTTGGGAGATTCTTGGGGACATTAGGACTTTCAAAAATACCTACTGATTTGGGAGAGTTTAGAAAGCCATAGAGAGGCTCAGAGAAAGATGCATGCTCAGAAAAGAGAAAAGAAGACCCGAAGTTTTACCCCTGGCTGAGCTCTGAGCTCAGGGCAAATATGGCTAATTATTGAAGGAGTGTCTTAGCACAGAGTCAATACAAAGACTGGGAGAGGGATTTGTTTTGTGTCTGTAGATGTATTTTTTTTTTTTTTTTTTTGCTTCTTTGTGTTTTGTCTGTTTATTTTGGCTCCTGCCATTCAGGGATAACTGTGAGGCAATGTGAGGTGAACAAAAGCTAAAGGATAGAAACCTCAGTGACCTTATACAAGTGACCTTACACTCTAACAAATGTAGATTGGAAGATTATCTAAACAGACTACCACAGCCTCCAACAGTTAAAAAAGCAGCAAGGCTTCAGGAAGGGGTAGAATCTGACTTCCAGAGTTACCATATATGCATATGCCCAACTTCCAACAACAACAAAATATCACGAGGCCTACAAAAACAAAACAAAACAAAAAACAAGCCAACAAACAAAAACCAGGAAAGTATGGCCTAACCAAAGGAACATACAAATTAGCAGAAACCATTCCTGAGGAACCCCAGATATCAGATTTATAAGGCAAACACTTTAAAATAACTATCCTAAATATCCTTACAGTGCTGAAGAAAAACATGAAAAAAGTCTACAGGAAACCAGAAAAACAATGTATAAATCAAAAGAATATCAATTAAAGAGAAAGAAATTAGTAAAAGGAATCAAACAAATTCTGGAGCTAAAAAAGTACAATAACAAAAATGGATGATTTTCCAAGTATCCAACAACAGATGCAGAGTAGGAAGAAGAAAGAATCAGCAAGCTAGAAGAAAAACATGTAAAATTATTGAAACTGAACACCAAAAAGAACATGAAGAAAACTGAACAGACCCTATTTGAAAACTATGGGACACCATTAACTAGACCAACATATACATTATGGGGGTCCCAGAAAGACAAGAGACAGAAGAGGAAGCAGAAATAACATTTGAAGAAATAACAGCCATGACAGTCCCAATTTTGATGGAAGACATGCACCTACAAATCCAAAGGACTCAACAAACTCCCAAGAATGATCAACAGAAAGAGACTTACAAATTATTAACAACCTTTTGAAATATAGCCCCCGCAAAAAGAATCTTGAAAGTAAGAGTGACTTGTCACATAGAAGAGATCCTTAATGAGATTAATAACTAATTTCTCATCAGAAACCATGGAGGCTAGAAGGCAGTGGGATAACATATTTAAAGTGTTGAAAGTAAAGAAGTATCAACATACCCAGCAAAACTGTCCTTCAAAATTTAGACAGAATTAAGAGATTCAGTGGTAAACAAAAGGAACATACAAAGAGTGTTTATTAATAGGGGAGGCTGAGGGAGTTCATTAACAGATCTGCCCTACAGGAAATGCTAATGGGAGTCCTTCAGATTAAACTGAAAGGAAGTAAGATCGTAACTCAACGCCATATGAAGAAATAAAGACCCCAGTAAAGATAAATCCATAAGCCAGCATTATTATGCAATATTTGGTTTGTTACTCTACTTTTTATTTACCACATTTCAAAGACAAACATACAAAATTATACATCTATGTTAAAGGGCACACAATTTATTATGATGTAACTTGTGACAACAATAATGTAAAGTAGAGGGGAAGAGCAATATAGATGAGTTTTAGTATTGCTATTGTACAAGATGGCATAAATTCAAATTATATTATTTTAAGTTCATGATGACAAATGTAAATCCATGGTAACCACAAAGAAAATATATCAATAGAATATACACACAAAAAAATGAGAAGGGAAGTGCCACTATAACAAATCAACCAAATACAAAGGAAGACAGTAACTGAGGAAATGAGGGGAAAAAATACCATGAGGGAAAAAAATACCTATCAGACATACAGTGAATAAATAATAAAATGTCAGAAGTTAGTCCTTTCTAACTAGGAATTACTTTATATATACATGGATTTAACTCTCTAATCAAAAGGAAGATATTAACAGAATGGATAAAGAAAACATTATACTGGGGCACCTGGGTGGCTCAGTCAGTGAAGTGGCTGCCTTTGGCTCAGGTCATGATCCCAGAGTCCTGGGATAGAGCTCCACGTCAGGCTCCCTGCTCAGCAGGGAGCCTGCTTCTCCCTCTCCCTTTGCCTGCCTCTCTGCCTATTTGTGCTATCTGTCAAATAAATAAATAAATAAATCTTTAAAAAAATAAACTTTAAAAAATAAAATAAAAAAAGAAAACATTATACAACATGTTGATTAAAACAGACTCACTTTAAATAAGTCAGTCAGAAAAAGATAAACAACATATAATTTCACTTATATGTGGAATTGAAGAAACAAACAAATGGACAAAGAAAAAAGACACAAAAAAAACCCCAGATACTTGAATACAGAGAACAAACTGATAGTTACCAAACTGAGGTGGGGAGGGATGGGTGAAACAGATGAAGGGCATTAAGGGTAGACATCATTATGAGCATTATGTATACAATTGCTAAATCACTATATTGTACCTCTGAAACTAGTATAACACTGTATGTTAATCATACTGGAGTTAAAATTTTTTTGAAAATATACTCACTTTAGATCCAAAGACAGAAATAGACTGAAAATGAAAGAATGGGAAAAGATAACTATGGAAATAATAAACAAAGAGAGCTGGAATAGCTATAATAATATTGGACAAAATATACTTTAAGTCAAAAATTGTTACAAAAAGCAAAAGGAGGACTTATACATTGATTAAAGAATCAATTCATCAAGAAGATATAACAACAAACCAAACAACACCGCCCTTAAATATATAAACAATTACAGAACTGAAAGGAGAAATAGACAGTTCTCTACAGTAATAGTTGGAGAATTCAATACTCCACTTTAAATAATGAATAGAACCTTTAAGCAGAAGGTCAATAAGGAGGAAGAGGGCTTAAACCACACTATAAACTAAGTAGCCCTAACAGATGTATATGGAACACACTACTCCAAAAGCGCCGAATATATATTTTTCTCAAGTACACATGGAACATCCTCCATATTTGACCATATGTTAGCCATAAAACAATTCTTAATCAATTTAAAAACATTCTAATTATACAAAGTATCTCTTCCAACCACAGTGAATTGCAGCTAAACTCAATAACAAGAAAATTTTTTAAAAATATGTGGAAATTAAATAATACACTCATAAACAACCAATAGGTCAAAGAAGAAATCACAAGAGTCAGAAAATATTCAGAAATGAATGAAAGCAAAACATAAATACTAATACTTACAGGATGCAGCAAAGGCAGTCCCCAGAGGGCTATAAATGCCAACATTAAAAAAGAAAACATATCTCAAATTAATCATCTAATTTTACACCTTGAAGAAACAGAAAACAAATATCAAAGCAAAACCAAACAGAAAAGAAGAAATAATAAAGATTAGTGTGGAAATTTTTTAAAAAGGGAACAGCAAAACAATAAAGAATAAGTTAAAGCAAAAGCTGACTCTCTGAAAATAGCAACAAAATGAACAAACCTTTAGTTAGAATAACAAAGAAAAAAGAGAAAGAGTGTAAATAACTAAAATCAAAAATCAAAGTGAAGACACTACTACAAACTATACAGAAATAAAAAGGATTATTAGAGAGTACTGTAAGCAATTTGATATCAATAAATTAGATGACAAGATGAAACTGACAAATTCTTAGAAACACACAAATCACCTAAACTAATTCAAGAACAAATAGAAAATCTCAACAGACCTATATTAACTGAAGAGGTTTAATCAGTTATCAAAACTACCCAACATAAAAAATTCAGATTGCTTCACTAGTGAATTCTACCAAACATTTTATTTTATTTTTTTTTATTTATTTGAGAGAAAGAGAGAGAAAGCATAGGGGGCAGAGGGAGAGGGAGAGAAGCAGACTCCCTGCTGAAAGCAGAGCCCAACACAGGGCTCAATCTCACAACCCTGAGGATCACAACCCAAGCCAAAATCAAGAGTTGGATGCTTAACTGACTAAGCTGCCCAGACACCCCTCTACCAAACATTTTAAAAGAATGAATACCAATTCTTCTTGAACTCTTCCAAAAAATATGAGAGGAGGAAACATTTTCTAATTCTTTCTACAAGGCCAGGTTTATCTTGGTACCAAAGCCAGATAAAGATAAAAATATCCCAGCAACATAAAGTTGATTTAATATCCAAATTCAAGTAAAATAACATACCATACCCATAGAATAAAATACAAAAACCACATGATCATTTCAATAGATATAAAAAAAAGCATTTGCCAAAATCCAAAATCCAAAACCCCTTCATGATAAAAACATTCAAAAACTAGGAATAGAGGGAAACTTCCTCAATCTGATAAAGTGTATCAACAAAACCTCAGAGCAAATATCATATTTAAGGGTGAAAGAGTAGATCCTTTCCCCATGAGATCAGGAACAAGACATAGATGTCTACTCTTTTTTTCTATTCAATTACATACTAGAGATTCTAGCCAGGGTAATGGGCAATAAAATGAAATAAAAGGCATCCAGATTGGAAAAGAAGAAGTAATACTATCTCTATTTGTAGATGACATGATCTTACATACAGAAAGTCCTAAAGAATCAACCTTATTGAACAAGGCTGCAGGATATAAAATCACTATATAAAAATTAATTATATACCTATACATTAGGAAATGAAGAAACAATTCCACTTAGAATAGAGTAAAAATTAAATATTTAGGAATAATATGTACCTGAGCACTGGGTGTTACACACAACTGATCAATTACTGAACACTACATCAGAAACTAATGATGTACTGTATGTTGGCTAATTGAATTTAAATTAAAAAAAAAAAAAGAAATGAATTCCATTAAAAAAAAGGAATAATACATCCCCAAAGAAGTGCAAATACTTCTGGAAAGCAGTGCATGATACTCTGAAAACCACAAAACATTACTGAAAGAAATTAAAGTAGACCTAAAAAAAATGAAACAACTCGTGTTGATGGAGTAGAAGTTACAATACTGCTAAGATAGTGATATTTGCCAAATCGATCTTCTGATTCAATGCAATCTCTATTAAAATAAACCCAACTTGCTTTTTTTGTAAGAAATGGAAAAGATGATTCTAAAATTCATATGGAAATGCAAGAGACCAAAATAGCCTATTTTGAAAAAAAAAAAGAATAAAAAATCTGGATGATACACATATCCCAATTTCAAAATCTATTACAAATCTACAATAATCAACAGTGTGGCACAGACATGAGGATAAATGTATAAATCAAATGGACAGAAGAGAGGTCCAGAATAAACCCTTATATTTACAGTCCACTGATACTCAATAAACATGCCAAGGCAGTAGCAGTGGGGTGGGGGGAAGAATAGTCTGTTTCAACAAATGGTATTTGAACAACTGAATAACATGTGCAAAAGAATGAAGTTCGATTCCCATCAAACACCATATTAAAAAGTTAACTCAAATGGATCAAAGAATTAAATACAAGATATAAAACTATAAAACTCTTGGAAGAACTCTTCTAGAAGAAAACATAGGTGTCCATCTTCTTGATCTTTGGTTAGGCAATGGTTTCTCAGATATGACACCAAAAGCATGGGTAACAAAAGAAAGATAAATTGTCAAAATTTAGAAGGATAAATTATCAAAATTTAAAACTTTTATGCTTCAAAAACACCATTAATAAAGTAAAAACAACTCCAAGAATTGAAGAAAATAGTTTCAAATTATACAGCTGAAAAGAGACTTGTATCCAGAAGTTTATGTAAAGGGAATGAAATATGCATTTCTTAAAAAATAGACAAATAGCCAGTAGCATATGAAACGAGGCTCAACATCATTAGCCATCAGGGAAAGGCAAATCAAAACCACAATGAGACACCACTTCACATCCACAAAAACAAAGCGAAAAGGGAGACAATAACAAGTGTTGATGAGAACAAAATGAAATCAGAACCCCCACATACTGCTGTTTACAATGTAAAGTGGTATAGCTGCTTTTCAAAACAGTCTGACAGTTCCTCAAAAGCTTAAAAACAGTTACCATGTGACCCAGTAATCTCAATCCTTGGCATGTACCTAAAAGAAATAAAAATATATGTATGTGTACATGAAATCTTGTACACAAATGGTCATAGCAACATCACTAAAGACACAAATGTCCATCCACTGGAGATAAATAAATAAAATGTAGGATAGCTATGTAATGGAATATTAGTCAACAATAAAAAGGAACATAGTACTGATACATGCTACAACATGGATAAACACTGAAAACATTATTCTAAGTAGAAGAAGTCAGTCACAAAAGACCATATACTATGATTTTATTTATATGAAATGTTTAGAATAGACAAATCTATAGAAAAAGAAAGCAGATTACTGGTTATCAAGAGATGCAGGGTGAAGGGGTAAATGCAGAGTGATTGCTAAAGGTTACAGGGTTTTTTTTTCAAATAATGAAAATGTTCTAAAAGTAATTGTAGTAATTGTACAACTCTGCATAAACTAAAAACTAGTGCACTTGGACTGTGAATTTTAAATGGATTAAATGTGAATTATATGCCAATTAATATTTTATAAAGGACAGAAAGATGCAAAGTTTTCTTAATAATGTAGAAAAATCAAGAAAATGTACATTTTAGAATTAATAAGATAGTTAGAAAAAATTATTGAAAAGGTTAGATAAATCAGTAACAATCCTGCCTTCCAGAAATCATTGAAATATTACTTACCATTATACAATCTTTTTTACAATAATATTAGTAGCTAGGAATAAATCTAGTAACAGTGGACAATGCCATTTTAAGAAAATTACAAAATCTTATTCCACATACATGAAGAGTAGGGTCACAATTCTCCCAAGATTAATTCATAAACTAAGTGTGGTTCCAATCTACTTTTTAACAGAATTTTTCAGTAAAACTAATAAAATGGTTCCTTTTAAGATTTATTTATTTGAGAGAGAGAAGGAGAGAGAGATAGAAAGACAGAGAGAATGTGCATGAATGTGAGGGGAGGGAGAGAGGGAGAGAGAGAATCTCCAGCAGACTCCTTGCTGAGTGCAGAGCACCTTGCGGGACTCAATCTCAAACCCTGAGCCAAAACTAAGAACTCAACCAACTGAGCCACCCAGGTGCCCCAGTAACAAAATAGTTCTTAAATATTATAAGATAGTGAAGAAGCACATATAGGGTTCATGACTTACAAAAATAAGAAAAAGCAGACAAAACTACAATACCTAAAACCATGAAAATAATAAGATGTCCAGAAACAAACCTATACACACATGAACACGTTGAGATGTGAGAGAGATTGCATCACAAATCAATAAACTATTGAATAAATGGTGTGAAACAATATACCCCAAAATAAATTCTAAGCAGATTACAGACTTTGGAATAGGGAAAACTTTAGCATATAAGATTCCTAATGCAACACTGGAGAATAATAACACATACTCTTTCTAGATCCACAAACTTTTCAAAATCCAATTCACCTTACTTGAGATTCATGGAACAGAAAGTACTTGTAATATATAAAACAAAGTATTACTACCCAGAATAAATAAAAAATGTCTACAAATTAATAAGACATACTCCCCAATTAAAAAAAAAGTCATAGAACAAAAATCACAGAAAATCACATAATGAACAGTCATCAGTGATATGAAAAGTATCATCAAATACTCATATACCTATGAATTAACATAAGGAAGTACCATTCACACTTATCACACTACCAAACTGCTTAAAGGTTGCAGGGAAGCAGAAACTGACATAAAAGTTGAGAAAACAAATGCACCAGAATTCAAATCTCCCAATGGCTCAGTTGTTCCCTGATGATACACTAAAAGATTTAATGTATTTCCTTAAATATGTGAAATGAAATGAGTCACACACTCAGAAATACATATCCCTTAACCTCTGAAATGATCATACACACATACACATATATCCATACTTAGTACATTTTAATAGCTATATATATATATACATGTGTGTACTTATGTTATATATTCTTTTTATGTGTGCATACATAGAGGCACTATCATATTTACTAGCACGAAAATTTGTTTCTGGCCTTTTCAACAAAGTCTATGGTAAAAAAGAAACCCGAAATTCAATGGAAAAAAAATTTAGCAAAAACATTCTCAAGACAAAGAGAAAGCCACCAAAAAAGTATTACTTTGAAAAATACTGATGGACATAGTATAAAGATTGATTGTACCTTTTATTTTCTACAAAAATAAAATCTTACTATGAATAAGGCCCTCTTACGCCAAAGAAAAGCACCATCTTCAAAACACATGAGTATTTTTCAATAACTTTGTGCTTTCTTCACATTTTATTTTTTAAAAGACCTGGAAAATACATTCTTAAAACTCTACTGTAATGAATTCTAGCTATATTTATAAATTTAAGCTCTAACTGAAAAATGTCAAACCTCATGATTTTAAATATGTTTTTTCAAAACATTTTTCATTTCAAAATGCTATAGCCTTTATTTTTTAATGATTACATTTTAGATAACTATTTGAAGTCAGTTTCCTGCTTTGCAACATCAATTTTTAAAAAGCTGTGGGTCGTTAAGTGAAAGAATATAAATTAATGCTGGTCCCCACTGGTGGATTTGAATATGTAACTTGTTATTTAAAGAAAACCACATGTAATAAACTTCCTATAAGAAGTTAGATCCGAAATAACAGCATTATTCTCATTCTCTACACTCTCACTGCATACTTTTATTTTTGCATCAATGCTATGTTTTTCTTTTCTCCAATGTGCTTCTTGCTTCCTCAGTTTCTCCAGGTCATTTAGCAGGTCAGCGCAGCGGGTACTTAATTTCTCATTTTCCTCCTCCAGATTTTTTATAACCAGTCTGTTTTGCTCTTCCTTATTCTGTACACACTCCTTAGTGTCCTGTAGAACAGTACCACAAGGGCCGATAAACAAAACAACAACAACAAAAAAGGTGAGAACTAATCAGCAAATATAAACTGTACAGTTTTACCCTCACAGCAGCTTCTTCTATATTTGATGGCCAAGGTCACCTGTATACTTTTATTGGCCTCTTTTCATGCAGGTGGCTGGGTCATATTTTTTCACTGGATGACAGCTTTGATGAGTACACATTTGCAAAGAGCCCATTAATTGATCAAGCTGCCTTTGATGCTGTCCCCAGCTATTTTTGAGACCCACACAGACATATCCTCCCAGACCTGGGTTTTATCAATTAATAATGCCAGTCCCATCAGAATCTAATTACAAGAAGCCACATATTCACACTCCTACTTTCTTAGCTCCATTTCCATCATTAACTATTTATCTGAAAGTTATAAAGCTTGGAGTCTTATCTTTAAAGCATCTTTCTCAGTTTTTGCATGTGAGAAAACTGCATGGTACAGCAGGGCCTAGGGCAATTTTTCCTCCAAGCTTGTCACTTTCTGTGCCACAGAGGCTGACAAAGCTTAAAGTAGGACTTCAAAGCAACAGTGCTGTAAAACTATGTACAAGCCAACACACCTTAACTTCTTGACTTTTATCTTTAAATTTCTTCTGCAAGTTGCTGAATTCTTTCCTTAAGAAAGCATTTTCTTCATCAACTGCAATCTTCCGTTTTACAAGGTCATTTATTTCTATTTGTAGTCCTGTTTCTCTCTATGGAAAAAAAAAATCACAATTATTGGTAAGCTGGATTTCTAAGAAAAAATTATTTTATTTAAAAAGTTCCACCTTTTGATTGATAATATTAGGATTAACTAGCTTTCATAATAATGTCTATTATCACAATTCTCACTTCTGGTGACATGCCCATCAATTTTCAAGTAAACGGTGCAAGTATGGTATCTGTTTATTAGTTTAAGATGAAGAACACATAAAAACTGGATGCCAAATATTAAGCCACATTCAGAAAGCAAACTTTTGGGATTTAGGTGCATAACAGAAGAAAACCAGAATTTTATAAAATATTCCAATCAAAGAAAATGTGTATGTAGCTAAGATAAGAATTACCCTCTTATTTGAGTATCATTTGGAAGAAAACATTTTTTAGAGAAACAATTATAGTTTTGTGAAGGCATACATAATTTTCAAGACTGGAAAATGGCAAGTTAGTTTTGGTATGAAAGATACCTTGCTGTGTAGAAAACATATTCAGGATATTAAAACTGCCATAGTTTTTTATTTATTTTTATTTATTTGACAGAGAGAGAGAGAGACAGCGAGAGAGGGAACACAAGCAGGGGGAGAGGGAGAAGCAGGTTTCCCACCCAGCAGGGAGCCCAATACGGGGCTTGATCCCAGGACCCTGGGATCATGACCTGAGCTGAAGGCAGATGCTTAACAACTGAGCCACCCAGGCAGCCCCAAAATTGCCAGTTTTCAACTGAATGTTTTTTTCACCTGCCAGAGATACCTAAACAATACCTAATTACAGGACATGTCCATGACTCAATTCGTAGTTTCACTCTTATCCCTACAGCTCTTATCTCAGAAAATTTACCCCTTCTTGGCTTCTGGTCTCATGTCTGAGAGTCTTACTAATTCTAATTCAGTCCTGACTCTCTCCCAATCACCAATGCCACATTTCCAACTTTCAATATAATACCTCCACTTGGATTATCTGCTGGAACTTGAAACTAACATGCCAAAACTGAAATCCATATCCTGATACTATCTCTTTCCAAACTTCTTCAACTTTTGTCAACCCAACTTTTGTTCATTTTTTTCAACTGATATTTATTAAGCACCCATTACACGCTTACAAGCTTTTTGAAAGCATCCAGGTCATTCTTAACAGCACCCTTCCCCAAAGCCCTATCTTCCTGTCAACCAAGAAGACACATCAAGTTATAACATACTGTTGTGTTATTAAGTAGGATGCTTAATAGAAAACCCTGACCTTCATTCCATCTCTGAGCTATCAGTGATGTTCATTTGATTCTTAAGTATCAATTTATTTTGTACTCCCATACCTACTCCTTATTAAACATGCTGCACATGACTTGAGGAGGAGCTTCAAGAATAGGATGCAAAACAACGTGAGTTTCAGGAATAAAGTGAGAGTATCTACTATATTCTAATTTTTTAAGCTATAATGTTAATTGTTTATTTTACTTGACTTCTAATTAAAAATATTTTAGGAGCACCTGGGTGGCTCAGTTGGTTACGGGTCCCACTCTTGATTTCAGCTCAGGTCATGATCTCAGGGTGGTGAGATCAAGCCCCACATCAATGCTGGGTGTAGAGTCTGCTTAAGATTCTCTCTCTCCCAGATATTTGCAAATGACACACCAGATAAAGGGCTAGTATCCAAAATCTATAAAGAACTTATCAAACTCAACACCCAAAGAACAAATAATCCAATCAAGAAATGGGCAGAAGACATGAACAGACATTTTTCCAAAGAAGACATCCAAATGGCCAACAGACACATGAAAAAGTGCTCAACATCGCTCGGCATCAGGGAAATCCAAATCAAAACCTCAACGAGATACCACCTCACACCAGTCAGAAGGGCTAAAATTAACAAGTCAGGAAAAGACAGGTGTTGGCGAGGATGTGGAGTAAGGGGAACCCTCCTACACTGTTGGTAGGAATGCAAGCTGGTGCAGCCATTCTGGAAAACAGTATGGAGGTTCCCCCAAAAGTTGAAAATAGAGCTACCCTACGACCCAGCAATTGCACTACTGGGTATTTACCCCAAGGATACAAATGTAGTGATCCAAAGGGGTACATGCACCCCGATGTTTATAGCAGCAATGTCCACAACAGCCAAACTATGGAAAGAGCCAAGATGTCCATCAACAGATGAATGGATAAAAAAGATGTGGTGTGTATATATATACATATATATATATATACATATACATATATATATTTATACATATATATATTTATATATATATACATATACATATATATACATATACATATATATATTTATATATATATATAAATTTATATATATATATATATATAAAATGGAATATTATGCAGCCATCAAAAAAATCCTGAAATCTTGCCATTTGCAACAACGTGGATGGAACTAAAGGGTATTATGCTAAGCGAAATAAGTCAATCAGAGAAAGACAGGTATCATATGATCTCACTGATATGAGGAGTTCTTAATCTCAGGAAACAAACTGAGGGTTGCTGGAGCGGTGGGGGGTGGGAGGGATGGGGTGGCTGGGTGATAGACATTGGGGAGGGCATGTGCTATGGGAGCGCTGTGAATTGTGTAAGACTGTTGAATCACAGACCTGTACCTCTGAAACAAATAATACATTATATGTTAAAAAAAAAAAAAGATAGTAGGAAGGGAAAAATGAAGGGGGGGGAATTGGAGGGGAAGATGAATCATGAGAGACTATGGACTCTGAGAAACAAACTGAGGCTTCTAGAGGGGAGGGGGGTGGGGGCATGGGTTAACCCGGTGATGGGTATTAAAGAGGGCATGTATTGAATGGAGCAGTGGGTGTTATACGCAAACAATGAATCATGGAACACTACATTAAAAACTAATGATGTAATATATAGTGATTAACATGACACAATGAAATAAAATTTAAAAAAAAATTCTCTCTCTCCCTCTCCCTCTGCACCACCCCCATTGCCGCTGCTCACATGCACATGTTCTCTCTCTTAAAAAAAAAAACCTTAAATACTGAACACATATAAAAATACCATGTGATAAATATGTAAGGTACAAAGAACTATTCTGTTTTGTATCCATAACCACCTAATTAAGAAACACAACTTTACCATTATCTTTAAGTCCTCTGTAGGTCCCCTGATCCTTACAACACTTCCATGTCCTCCAGAGCAAGGCACTATCCTACAACTTTGGTTCTTAGCCTTCTTTCGTCTATGTCTTCAAACTATAAAGAAATAGTCCGAAGACGTACATATCCCTATTTGATATATTGTACAGTTTAGCTTATTTTTTAACTTTAAATAAATTAAATCATACTACACATATTCTGTAGCTTGTTATTTTTTGCCCAACATATGTTCCCAAATTCATCCATATTGATAGGCGGAGGCCACAATTCAATTACCTTGGTGTACAGTGCTACGGTGAGCACTGTGCTCATATATATAAATTATATTTATATAATTATACATACAGTGCTATGCATAATTATATAAATATACTATAATATATTTATCTATCTCTTGTCAGTGTATACTTCAGCTGCTTCCCATTTTGGGAAAAGGGGTATACAAACAATGCTGCTATAAACACACTTAAACATGTCTCCTGATGCAGATGAGCAAGAATTTCTCCCAAGCAGTATTTTTCAAACTACAGACTGCAATCTAGTAATGGGTCATTAAATCAATTTAGTAATCACAATCAGCATCTTTTAAAAGTGGAATAGAATACAATAGAAAATATCAAAATATAACCATAAATTCTTAGCAAAAAAACTATGCCATAATAAAATTATGAAAGAAGCAAATACATTATCTCCTAAATTTTTACAGTGTTTAATTTTTGATTTATATTTTATTTAAATACTATTAAATTCATATTTGGTACAGGCTTTGTTATATTTTTTACCTTTATTAAAAATAGTAAGGACAATTATTATTATATGAAATTTTTATATCATGTGTGGGTATACTAGGGTCATTAAGTAGAATACATTTTATTCAATGTGGGGGTCATATTAATAAAAGTTTGAAAAATATTGCTTAAGATCATATTTGGAGGTAAAGTCACTAAGTCACAGGCTATAAGCACTTCAAGAGTTCTCACAGCTCCACATCTGTACCAACACTTGACTCTCAGGCTTGGTAATTTTTTACAAATCTAGTAAGTATAAATGCTTCCTCAATATAGTTTTAATTTTTATTTCATATTTTAATTATTAGGGCATATCAAACTGTGCCTGACATCAATCAAATGCTTAAGAATAGATGCATAAGTGTGGCCCATCCACAGTTCACAGCCCATTTTTCTATTCTCATCTAGGTGTTACCCTCCTTCAAGATTCAATCTCTCCCTTCCTCCACGAAGGTTTCTCCAAACTGTCATAGTAATTTCTACCCATTCTAGATTTGTCTTGCCCATGTTATTCACTGGACACCTTAGGTACTACCTATCTATGTACTCATAATGATTTCCAAACTAGATTAGCAAATGTTTATGAATGAGATTGACACAGAATGATAAATTCAATCATATGAACACTGAGATTGTTTACAGACTATCTACAGACCTCTCTTTTGAAAGGACAACTGACAAAACTTGAGAATCCTCATCTATTCTGGAAATTATTTAGACCCTAGGAAGGAAAGAACACTGAGCCAAATGATTAAAGTTTTAGAAGGGATTGCCCATTCATGTCAGCTAAACGTAACAGAAATTGACAACTTAAACACCAATAACAAGCCCTTTCATGAGAATTATTTAATAATTTGAATTTTGGCATTTGAGTGAATTTAGTAATCAACAAGGCCAAATATAGACTTAATTTTTAAATAAAAAAGCATAATACAAGCCTAACCCAAATTATCAATATTCTTGTAATTAGTTTGATAAATCTGATATTATGTTGAATAATCATTAAAGTAATAGATAAAGAGGCACTACCAATAAAAGACAACCAACAATTGAAACCTTTAAAGATTGGAAAATTTTGTATAATGCAAAACATTTTCCTATTAAAGTATGCTCTTAGTGATCTACTTGAAATAATGAAAGTACAGGTATATACAGCTGTAGTTCATTTTTAAATTTAGCTTTATGAAACTTTTCAACAAACTTCTCTGGATAGAGTACATTCTTAATGGTCTGGCTTGAGTTAATATTAAAATAGCAAATAGAACTCAGAGGAACCATAAAGCATAAAGGGTGACAAGAGAAAGTATGTCTGGAACAAATAATTTATTATGGATAAGACATGAAATGAATAATTCACATCACGGTCAAGAGAAGTCTATAGAGTAAGAAGAGAATGATAAAGAGTATGATGCAGGGAAAAAGGGGAAGGAGGGGCAGCGGCATAAGACCTAAAACTCTACTGAGCAATACTTGAGCATAGTTAATATATTATTTATTTGACCCACTTTCAAATGGGCATGAAAGTTTTAGTAAAAAACAGAGAAGTTATGCGGGCGCCTGGGTGGCTCAGTCATTAAGCATTTGCCTTCAGCTCAGGTCATGATCCCAGGGTCCTGGGATCGAGCCCGCATCAGGCTCCCTGCTCCACGGGAAGCCTGCTTCTCCCTCTCTCACTCCCCCTGCTTGTGTTCCCTCTCTTGCTGTGTCTCTCTCTGTCAAATAGATAAATAAAATCATTTAAAAAAAAGAGAGAAGTTATGAAGCCACAACAGTGGTAAATGGAGAAATTAAACAATGGTAAATAGAGAAAAGGGAAAGGATAACAGATCTAATTGTAACTGAGAACGAAAACTTATTTCTGAGCCTCCTATAAGGTAAAAAAAAAAGGGTGGGGTGGGGTGAGGATATAACGTTAAACAGCAACCATTATCTAATTAAATACAATATACTAGTCTGTGAGCGGAGTCATGCTATCCAATGCAATACTAGAAGGGGAATTTATTACATGATTTATTTTATAACTACCAGTGACAAAGCTAAGGCACAGACTTACCAAAAGAAGTTATAGGCAATGTTTTACGCTATCATAAATAAAATGTTATATTAGATTGCACTTCTCTGAAAGTTTTTTCTGCAATCAGCTAAAAAATAGTGTGCATGAGTGTGTGTATGTGTGTGTGTAACTTTCTAGAAATTTGATTAGATACATAAGTAAGATTTAAATAAGCTATAGGAATTGTCATTCTTAAGTGTTACTCTATTCCATAAGCTATAAGTTTTAAAAATTAAGAGCTACTTAATATTGCTCAGTGGAACAACAAAAACACACTGGAGGGACTTCCAGGTTCCACTCAGGCATGTAAGGAACGTGGAAGTCATTGCTCCTGTTCACAAACATGAAAAAAAGCTCAACTAACCAAAAATCAACAACTCTTCTTAGAGCTATCAAAAAACTGGGGTCATAGAGCAAACTGTTGTTCCCCAAACTAGAGAAACAGACAGGTAGATACAGATAGTGGCACTTTACCAGAGCAGAAAACTCCATGGGAACCACTACCAGTGTAGGAAAATCTAATCTGTAATTAAGATTGCTGGAAGATCAAAGTGGGCAAGTTTTGAGAGTTAGAAAGTCCAAAAAAGCCCAATCTTAGGGAAGTTTTGCCAGAGCCTAACCAACCTGGCAGAAGGGAAAAAAACTAACTCCAATACCCTCTAGCCTTCCTATTATCCAAGGGGGGAAAGGCTGAGAAGTACTTATGAAGGTCACAGTGTAGGGACACAAGCTCTCTAAAAGACAGAGACCTAATTATGGGACTAAAGAATACTTCCCCCTCCCCCTGACACCTCACCACATCAGTAGGGCTTCTGTATAACAACCAGGGAACACAATAGAAAGAATTGTGCGTCTCAGATGATATTTAAGAAACTTCTAGAGAAACCCAAATAAAAAAGAACAACAAACAAAGTTTAGCCTCTGACACGTACAGTTATAGCCAACATAAACAGAGCCTAAGCCCTAGCCAGATAAACATAAAACCTCACACTAAAGCCTATTCACCTCAGAACTATTTACCCATTTAGTCAATTTTAAGTGTCAACTTGGCTATGCCACAGTACCCATGGTATCCAGTTTTTGATAGTTTTTGATGAAATACCAGTCTAGATGTAACTGTGAACATATTTTTCAGATATAATTAACATTTAAATCAGTGAACTTTGAGTAAAGAAGATTACCTCTCCATAACGTGGCTGGGCCTCATCCAGTCAACTGAAGACCGTAAGAGAAAGGGCGACAGTTCTCTGAGAAAGAAGAAATTGTGCCTCCAGACTGCCTTCTGATTGAGTTGCAACATTACCTCTTCCCTGGGTCTCTAGCCAGTCTTGCACAACTCAGACTTGTCAGCCCACAACTGCATGAGCCCCCCAATGCCTTAAAATCAATTTCCCTCTCCAGATAGATAGATACAGATAGATATATAGACATATGTATTCACATCTATTACTTCTGGTTCTCTGAAGAACCCTGACTAATAGATTTTGGTCCCATTTTGGACTTCACTCTTAAAATTGCAAGGACATGGATATCATCAACAACCTGAATGAGCTTAGAAGCAGATTTTTCCTAAATCAAGCTTCCAGATGAGAGCACAACCCAACTGAAACCTTGATTAAAACCATATGAGATCCCAGCTATGTCCAGACTCCTGACCCACAGCAACTTAATAACTGTATTGTTTTAATACACTAGCTTATGATAATTTGTTATACAGCAACAGAAAAACCAATATAATGTAACATATTTTCCCACAGAATTTACACTAAAAATAATGGAGAAGGTGGTTATGGAACATAAGCATTATAAATCTTGATGGTACAAAAAATACAACCAAAAAATGTTAAGAATAAGAAATTAAGTCCTCCAATTACTCTCTATAAGTTCACTTTAAAATGCAGGAAAAACAAAAGGTGAATAAATCAAAATACACCAATTTTCTTATCTTTTTACAGTGCACAGTTGAGAGACATTATATACATTTTTTAGAATATGTAAGAAACAAGTAGACTGTTTAATATATAAAGTAATAACTTAATCACTAAAAGAAATGATGTAGACTCTAAATGTCCCAAACTACCAACATGAAAATGCATGCATACCCAAACACACAAACACACACAAATGAAACAAATATAAAAAGCTAAGAAAGAATTAAAAACAGAAAGTATAAGGTCAGAGAATGAAGATCAAAAAATTATGTTATATCAAAAAATATAGATGGGATAAACATCTTTAAAAAAGTAAAGATGTATAGATTGAGTCAAAACGCACTTCCAGGGAAGATGGTGTATTAGGAGGATCCTAAACTTATCTCATCCCACAAACACAACTAGGTAACACCCACATCAGAATAAATCACCCAGAAAATGACCTGGAGATTGGCAGAACAGACTCTCCACAGCTAAACATAGAGAAGGGGCTACAATGAAGAGGGAAGGAAGGGCGGAGACACGGTTGGGAGCTAAAGGGACCAACGGGACTGTATATGGGAGGGAGGGACACTGCAGAGGGTAGAGAGGGCCAAGGTGCCCCAGGCACATAGAATCTGCACAGGAAAGACAATCCCGGTAACACTTGCCTTTGACTACCAGACAGGCATAATTTTGCAAGTTCTTACAATTAGTGGGGCTTAACACTTGGAACTTGGAAAGTCAGCCAGCTTGGCTCTGGGAGAGCCTGGAGAGCAAGAGGAAACTGAGTCCCCACCCTTAAAGAGACAGCACTGCAAAGAACCCTGGAGAGATGTAGCATAGAAGCAGCAATTTGAAAAATGCCTCAGGTATACAGGAATTTCCTAAGTGGGTACCATTTCCTTCTTCACCCTCCAGCCTAGAGACAGAAACCTGCGAGAACCAGCACAGCCCCAACACTCCACCTAGCTAGCTATCAGCATACCTCTCCTTCCTCCCAGACCCCCAACCTTACACTTCTGTGGATCTACACCCTCCAACCTTGGCAGGAGTTTCGGGTGGCTGTAGGTCCCCTCCCCCAGCAGAGAAGTTTGGACCTTGCCAGCACTGTGTGCCCTGCTCCCACATTCTCCTTTGGTCCCAACCACTACCTCGCAGCAGTTTTCTAAAGCAGCTCCAGGTCCCCTCTCATAGCAGACCTGTGCAAACCTTGCTAACACTGTGCTCCCCACCCCCTCATTCTCCTGCAGACCCAACCCCTCCAATACATCATTCGAGCCCATCAAAAGCAGTGCCACAAGCCTGGCACTGTGCAAGCAGACTGAACAGGGGCCAGGACCACTCCAAAGTGACTACTGCTCCAAGGAGAGTGCAAGATAACCACACACACCAGTCAGCTGGGGACCCAGCAGTGGGTTGGGGCAGATATGTGGTCTGTCTGCAGGCTCTGCCCAGCAACAAAAGCTTCTCAGGGTACAGTATAGGGAAAGCACCCTGCAGTTAGTTCAGTGCTACTACATCTCTGGCAAATGCCCGGTCTGACTCAACTCAAGCCCAAGGCAGCCCCAGACCGGCCCATTAACAACAGAGGACCAAACCCTGCCAACAACAGCAAAGAGAACCACTGCAAACAATTGGACTGAAAGGCAAAAGCAGTGCAGCCACAACAGTAGGCCACATGCAACACACATAGGAGAGCCCCCCTGAAGAGCCAGGTTCTGATGAACAAGGGACATTGCACAACAGAGCACTACAGGACCTCTTCTTCATAAGCCCACTACTTTCAAGAGCAGGAGACATAGCTGACTTTCCTACCACATAGAAACAGACACCAAGAGTTAGACAAAGTGAGGAGACAGGGAAATACATCCCAGAAGAAAGAACAGGACAAAATCACAGCAAGAGAGCTACATGAAATGGAGAGAGGTAATATGACTGATAGAGAATTTAAAGTAAAGTTCATAAAGATACTCACTGGACTTGAGAAAAGAGTGGAGGACCTCAGTGAGATCCTTAGAAAAGAGAGAGAAAACATGTAAAAAGAACCAAACAGAGATGAAGAACTCAAACTGAAATTAAGGGGTGCCTAAGTGGCTCAGTCAGTTAAATGTCCAACTCTTGATTTTGGCTCAGGTCATGATCTCAGGGTCATGAGATCAAGCCCCACATCAGGCTCTGTGCTCAGCGGGGAGTCTGCTTAGGATTCTCCCACTCCCTCTGCCCTGCCCCCACCACTGGCATGCTCTCTCTAGAGAAGAAGATGAACAAATCAGAGACCTGGAGGAAAGAGTAATGGAGAGCAATGAAGCTGAATGGGAAAGAGTAAAAAAATAATAATACAAAATGAAAATAGATATAGGGATTTCAATGACTCAAGTAGAATAACATTCCCAGAAGAAGAGAGAAAAAAGGGGAGAGAAAATGTATTTGAAGAAATAATAGCTGAAAAATTCCCAAATCTGGGGAAGGAAAGAGAAATCGAAATTCCCAAGGCACAGAGAGCCCCCAACAAAATCAACCCAAGGAGGTCCCCACCACAACACATAATAATTAAAATGGCAAAAAGCACTGATGAGGAGAAAATTTTAAGAGCAGCAAGAGAAAAGAAAGAGATATATACAAGGGAAACCCCGTAAGGCTACTGGCTGATTTTAGCAGAAACTATTCAGGCCAGAAGAGAGTGGCATGATATATTCAAAGTGCTGAAAGAAAAAAAACTTGCAGCCAAGAATACTCTTATCCAGAAAGGCTATCATTCAAAAGAAGAGATAAAGAGTTTCCCAGACAAAGAAAGTTAAAAGAATTCATCACCACTAAACCAGCCTACAAGAAATGTTAAAGGGACTCTTTGAAAGGAAAGGAAAGGCCATTAGTAGGAGTAAGAAAAGCAGGAAGCAGAAAACCAATAAAAATTAGTATATCTGTAAAATTCAATCAAGGAATTCCCAAAATAAAAGGATGTGAAGCAAAACACCATATACCTAAAAGGTGGAAGGGGAGAGAAAAAAGAATGGGTTCAAATGTAAGTGACAATCAATGTAATATAAACCGCTATAGGCATAAGATATTATATACAAACCTAGATGGTAACCAAATCAAACACCATAATGGATGTGAAAAAAATAAAGAGAAAGAAATTCAAGTATACACTAAAGAAAGCCAGGAAACCATTAAAGAAGAGAGCAATAGAAGAAAAGAATAGAAAAGAACTACAAAAATACCATAAAATGAGTAACAAAATGGCAATAAGTTCATACCTATCAATAATTACTTTGAATGTAAATTAACTAACTCCAATAAAAAGACATGGGGTGATGAACTGGATAAAAAAGCAAGACCCATCCATATGCTGCCAACAGGAGACTCATTTCAGACCTGAGGACACATGCAGATTGAAAGTAAATGGATGGAAAAACATGTATCATGTAAATGGAATTGAAAAGAAGGTTGGGTAGCAATACATATATTGGACAAAATAGACTTTAAAACAAAGATGGTAACAAGAGACAAAGGACACTATATAATCATAAAGGGCACAATCCAACAAGAAGATATAACAATTATAAATATTTATGCACCCAAAATGGGAGAACCCAAACACCTAAAGTAGCTAAAAACAACAAACATAAAGGAAGTAATCAATACTAATACAATAACAGTAGGGTACTTTAACATCCCACTTACATTGATGGATAGAATATCCAAACAGAAAATCAACCAGATGGATCTAACAGTCATATTCAGAACATTCCATCCTAACACAGCAGAATACACATTCTTTTCAAGTGCACATGGAACATTCTCCAGAATATATCACATATTAGGGCACAAAACAAGTCTCAAAAAATTCAAAAAATTAAAGTCATAGATAACATGCATCTTTTCCATCACAATGCTATGAAATCAGAAAACAACACTAAGGGGAAAAAAAACCTGTAGAGAACATAAATACAGGAAATTTAAGTAACATGCTACTAAAAAATGAATGGGTCAATCAAGAAATCAAATACGAAACAAACAAAAAAAAATACATGGAGATAAATGAAAATGAAAATACAACAGTCTACAATCTTTGGGATGGGGCGCCTGGGTGGCTGAGTTGGTTAAGCGAATGCCTTTGGCTCAGGTCATGATCCCAGAGTCCTGGGATCGAGTCCCACATCAGGCTCCCGGCTCACCAGGGAGCCTGCTTCTCCCTCTGACCCTCTCCCCGCTCATGCTGTTTCTCTCTCACTAACTCTCTAATAAATAAATAAATAAAATCTTTAAAAAAATAAAATAAAATCTTTGGGATGGAGCAAAAACAATTCTAAGAGGTAAGTTTATAGGAATACAAGCCTCCATCAAGAAACAAGAAAAATCTCAAATACACAACCTAACATTACACCTATAGAGACAAGAAAAAGAACAAACCAAACCCAAAACCAGTAGAAGGAAGGAAATAATAAAGATTAGAGCAGAAATATATAAAATAGAAACTAAAAAATAATAATAATAAATGATAACAATAATAATAATAAAACAGATCAATGAAACCAGGAGTTGGTTCCTTGAAAAGATCAACAAAATTGACAAAACTTTAGCCACACTCATCAAAAAAATGTTTTTCCAAGACAGTACTAACAATATCATAAATAAAAAAAGAGGAAGGGGCGGAGCAAGATGTCAGAAGAGTAGGAGACCTGGATTTCCTCTGGTCTCAGGAATTCAGCTGGATAGGGATCAAACCATTCTGAACACCTATGAACTCAACAGGAGATCAAAGAAAAGAATAGCAACAACTCTCTGAACAGAAAAGCGACCACTTTCTAGAAGGTAGAACATCTGGAGAAGTGAATCCGAGGCAACATTTGGGACCATAGATGGCGGGGGAGGGGGCCTCCGTCAGCCACTTCTGGCAAGTGATAGAGCCGTGGAGCACAAAATCGTAACTTTTAGAAGTCAGCTCCGCTGAGGGACGTCGTTCTAGTGGCTAAGCAAGGCGTGGAACCCTAGCGGGACAGTGTGGTCTCAGGACCCTCGGTGTCACAGGAGGACCGGGGGTGCCTGAGTGCGGCAGAGCTCCCAGGTATCGGAGCGGGGAAGTCGGCTGCAGAGACAGAACGGAGGTGCGGGCTCTCAGCTCGGGGTTGCCATAAACCCTGATGCGCAGCACAGTCGGTCCACTGCTCCTCCAGCAGGGACCCAACATGTGGCAGATCCGGGGAGACTCTCCTTCCTCCCCTGGGAGGAGCGGCGCGGGAACGCACTGCAGGGATCTCCTGGGATTGGAGACTCCACACCAGGTCGGTTGCCAGAGATAGAAACGCTCGGTCACAGGCCGGGGGAGCACGGGGTGCGGCCGGAGACCGGGGACACGGGAGTGACCAACTGCTTTTCCCTGGGGACACACTGAGGAGCGGGGCCCCAAGTTTTCGCCTCCTCCGGGGCAGAGATTGGGAGGCGGCCGTTTTCACTCTCATCCTCCAAAGCTGTAGGAAAGCTTGCAGGGAACAAAAGCTCCCGAGAGTAAACCCTACCAGATTACTTAGCCCGGACCAGCAAGGGCAGGGCAATTCCGCCTCCAGCAAAGACATTTGGGAACCACGGCAACAGGCCCCTCCCCCAGAAGATCAGCAAGACCAGCCAGCCAAGACCAAGTTAACTGATCAATGAGAATGGCAGAACTCCAGTGCTAGGGGAATACTGTACATAGAATCCATGACTTTTTTACCATGATTCTTTAGTCTTTCAAAGTTAATTTTTTTAACCGTTTTTTATTTTTGGAATTTTTCTTGTTCCCTTTTTCAACCAACATCCTATCAATCTCTTTTTTAAAAAACATTTTTATTTTGCATTTTTAGAATTATATTCTATCCCTTCATAGTAGTTACCCTTATTTTTGGCATATATATATAAGTTGTTCTCTCTTTAAAATTTTGAGATAAAGTTTCTTCTAACAGATCAAAATATACCATGAATCTCTACTGTATGGCTTTGTTCTACTCTCCTGCCTGATCACATTGTTTCCCCTTTTCCTTCTTTCTTTTTTTTTAATCCTCTTCTTTCTTTGTTCAAACAACTTCTTATCTGATCAATTCATTTTGTAAAATTTCTTATAATTTTCATCTTTACAATCATATTCCATCCCTTTCTTGTATCAACCCTTATTTTTGTACATATATAAGTTTTTTTTCTTTAAAATTTTGGGAGGCACTTTCTTCTAACAGACCAAAATACCCCCAAAATCTAGTGTGTGGCACTGATCTATGCACCACTTGATCATATCTGATCATATACTGTTTTTTTCTTTTCTTCTGTTTTTATTTGATTTTATCTTTTCCTTTTTCTTTCTTTCCCTTTCTTTTCCCCTGGTTGCAGGTCTTTTCTGATTTGTTTAGAGTATATTTTCTGGGGACGTTGTTACCCTGTTAGCATTTTGTTCTCTCACTCATCTATTCTCCTCTGGAAAAAATGACAAGATGGAAAAAAAATCACCTCAACAAAAGAACAAGAGGTAGTACTGACTGCCAGGGACCTACACAATACGGACATTAGTACAATGTTGGACCCAGAGTTCAGAATCATGATTTTAAAGATACTAGCTGGGCTTGAAAAAAAGCATGGAAGTTATTAGAGAAACCCTTCCTGGAGAAATAAAAGAACTAAAATCTAAGCAGGTCGAAATCAAAAAGGCTATTCATGAGGTGCAATAAAAAATGGGGGTACTAACTGCTAGGATAAATGAGGCAGAAGAGAGAATCAGTGATGTAGCAGAACGAATGATGGAAAATAAAGAAGCTGAGAAAAAGAGAGATCAACAACTACTGGATCACGAGGGCAGAATTCGAGAGATAAGCGATACCATAAGAAGAAATGACATTAGAATAATTGGGATCCCAGAAGAAGAAGGAAGAGATAGAGGGGCAGAAGGTATATTGGAGCAAATTATAACAGAGAACTTCCCTAATGTGGGGAAGGAAACAGGCATCAAAATCCAGGAGGAACCAGAGAAACCCTCTCAAAATCAATAAAAATAGGTAAACACCCTGACATCTAATAGTAAAACATACAAGTCTCAGAGACAAAGAGAAAATCCTGAAAGCAGCTCGGGACAAGAGATCTGTAACCTACAATGGTAGAAACATTAGATTGGCAACAGACCTATCCACAGAGACCTGGCAGGCCAGAAAGGACTGGCATGAAATCTTCAGAGCACTAAACGAGAAAAATATGCAGCCAAGAATACCATATCCAGCTAGGCTGTCATTGAAAATAGAAGGAGAGATAAAAAGCTTCCAGGACAAACAAAAACTAAAGGAATTTGCAACACGAAACCAGCCCTACAAGAAATACTGAAAGGGGTCCTCTAAGCAAAGAGAGAGCCTAAAAGCAGCATAGACCAGAAAGGAACACCGACAATATACAGTAACAGTCACCTTACAGGCAATACAATGGCACTAAATTGATATCTTTCAATAGTTATCCTGAATGTAAATGGGCTAAATGCCCCAATCAAAAGACACAGGCTATCAGATTGGATTAAAAAACAAGACCCATTGATATGCTGTCTACAAGAGACTCATTTTAGACCCAAAGACACCCCCAGATTGAAAGTGAGGGGGTGGAAAACCATTTACCATGCTAATGGACACCAAAAGAAAGCTGGGGTGGCAATCCTTATATCAGACAAATTAGATTTTAAACCAAAGACTAGTAAGAGATGAGAAAGGACACTATATCCTACTTAAAGGGTCTATCCAACAAGAAGATCTAACAACTGTAAATATCTATGCCCCTAACAGGGGAGCAGCCAATTATATAAGGCAATTAATAACAAAAGCAAAGAAACACATCGACAGCAATACAATAACAGTGGGGGACTTTAACAACCCCCTCACTGAAATGGACAGATCATCTAAGCAAAAGATCAAGAAGGAAATAAGACTTTAAATGACACACTGGACCAAATGGACTTCACAGACATATTCAGAACATTCCATCCCAAAGCAACGGAATACATATTCTTCTCTGCTGCCCATGGAATATTCTCCAGAATAGATCACATTCTGGGTGACAAATCAGGTCTCAAACAGTACCAAAAGACTGGGATTATTACCTGCATATTTTCAGACCACAATGCTTTGAAACTAGAACTCAATCACAAGAGGAAAGTCGGAAAGAACTCAAATACATGGAGGCTAAAGAGCATCCTACTAAAGAATGAACAGGTCAACCAGGATATTGAAGAAGAATTTAAAAAAATTAATGGAAATCAATGAAAATGAAACCACAACTGTTCAAAATCTTTGGGATGCAGCAAGGCAGTCCTAAGAGGAACGTATATAGCAATACAAGCCCTTCTCAGGAAACAAGAAAGGTCTCAAATACACAACCTAACCCTACACCTAAAGGAGCTAGAGAAAAAACAGCAAATAAAGCCTAAACCCAGCAGGAGAAGAGAAATAATAAAGATCAGGGCAGAAATCAATGAAATAGAAACCAAAAGAACAGTAGAACAGATCAACGAAACTAGGAGCTGGTTCTTTGAAAGAATTAACAAGATTGATAACCCCCTGGCCAGACTTATCAAAAAGAAAAGAGAAATGACCCAAATCAACAAAATCATGAATGAAAGAGGAGAGATCACAACCAACACCAAAGAAATACAAACAATGCTAAGAACATATTATGAGCAACTATATGCCAGCAAATTAGATAACCTGGAAGAAATGGAAGCATTCCTAGAGATGTATCAACGACCAAAACTGAACCAGGAAGAAATAGAAAACCTGAACAGACATAACCACTAAGGAAATTGAAGCAGTCATCAAAAATCTTCCAACACACAAAAGCCCAGGGCCAGGTGGGTTTCCAGGGGAATTCCACCAAACATTTGAAGAAGAATTAATACCTATTCTTCTGAAACTGTTCCAAAGAAATGGGAGGAAAACTTCCAAACTCGTTTTATGAGGCTACCATTACCTTGATCCCCAAACCAGACAAAGACCCCATCAAAAAGGAGAATTACAGACCAATATCCTTGATGAACATGGATGCCAAAATTCTCACCAAAATACTAGCCAATAGGATCCAACAGTACATTAAAAGGATTATTCACCATGTTCAAGTGGGATTTATCCCTGGACTGCAAGGTTGGTTCAACATCCACAAATCAATCAACGTGATACAATACATTAACAAAAGAAAGAATGAGAATCATATGATCCTCTCAATAGATGCAGAGAATGCATTTGACAAAGTACAGCATCCTTTCTTGATCAAAACTCTTCAGAGTATAGGCATAGAGGGTACATACCTCAGTATCATAAAAGCCATCTATGAAAAACCTACAGCGAATATCATTCCCAATGGGGAAAAACTGAGAGCCTTCCTCCTAAGGTCAGGAACGTGGCAGGTATGTCTACTATCACCACTGCTATTCAACATAGTATTAGAAGTCCTAGCCCCAGCAATCAGACAACAAACAGAAATCAAAGGCATCCAAATCGGCAAAGAGGAAGTCAAACTCTCATTCTTAGCAGATGATATGATACTTTATGTGGAAAACCCAAAAGACTCCACCCCAAAACTGCTAGAACTCATAGGGGAATTCAGTAAAGTGGTAGGATATAAAATCAATGCGCAGAAATCAGTGGCATGCCTATACACCAACAAGACCGAAGAAAGAGAAATTAAGGAGTCAATCCCATTTACAATTGCACCCAAAACCGTAAGATACCTAGGAATAAATCTAACCAAAGAGGCAAAGGACCTGTACTCAGAAAACTATAAAATACTCATGAACGAAATTGAGGAAGACACAAAGAAATGCAAAAACGTTCCATGCCCATGGATTGGAAGAACAAATATTGTGAAGATGTCAATGCTACCTAGAGCAATCTAAACATTCAATGCAATTCCTATCAAATTACCATCCACTTTTTTCAAAGAAATGGAACAAATAATCCTAAAATTTGTATGGAACCAGAAAAGACCCTGAATAGCCAGAGGAATGTTAAAAAAGAAAAGCAAAGCTGGCGGCATCACAATTCCGACTTCCAGCTCTATTACAAAGCTGTCATCATCAAGACAGTATGGTATTGGCACAAACACAGACACGTAGATCAATGGAACAGAATAGAGAGCCCAGAAATGGACCCTCAACTCTATGGCCAACTCATCTTCAAAAAAGCAGAAAAGAATGTCCAGTGGAAAAAAGACAGTCTCTTCAACAAATGGTGTTGGGAAAAGTGGACAGCTACATGCAGAAGAATGAAACTGGACCATTTCCTTGTACCACACACAAAAATAGACTCAAAATAGTTGAAAGACCTAAATGTGAGTCAGGAGTCCATCCAAATCCTAAAGGAGAACACAGGCAACAACCTCTTCGACCTCAGCCGCAGCAACTTCTTCCTATAAACATCACCAAAGGCAAGGGAAGCAAGGGCAAAAATGAACTATTGGAACTTCATCAAGATAAAAAGCTTTTGCACGGCAAAAGAAACAGTCCACAAAACCAAAAGACAACCGACAGAAGGGGAGAAGATATTTGCAAATGACATATCAGATAAAGGGCTAATATCCAAAATCTATAAAGAACTTATCAAACTCAACACCCAAAGAACAAATAATCCAATCAAGAAATGGGCAGAAGACATGAACAGACGTTTTTCCAAAGAAGACATCCAAATGGCCAACAGACACGTGAAAAAGTGCTCAACATCGCTCGGCATCAGGGCAATCCAAATCAAAACCTCAATGAGATATCACCTCACACCAATCAGAATGGCTAAAATTAACAAGTCAGGAAAAGACAGATATTGGCGGGGATGTGGAGAAAGGGGAACCCTCCTACACTGTTGGTGGGAATGCAAGCTGGTGCAACCACTCTGGAAAACAGTATGAAGGTTCCTCCAAAGTTGAAAATGGAGCTACCCTACAATCCAGCAATTGCCCTACTGGGTATTTACCCCAAAAATACAAATGTAGGGATCCGAAGGGGTAGGTGTACCCCGATGTTTATAGCAGCAATGTCCACAATAGCCAAACTGTGGAAAGAGCCAAGATGTCCATCGACAGATGAATGGATAAAGAATAGGTGGTATATATACACAATGGAATATTATACAGCCATCAAAAAGAAGGAGATCTTGCCATTTGCAGCAGCATGGATGGAACTGGAGGGTGTTATGCTGAGCGAAATAAGTCAATCAGAGAAAGACATGTATCGTATGACCTCACTGATAGGAGGAATTCTTAATCTCAGGAAACAAACTGAGGGTTGCTGGAGTGGTGGTTGGGGGGAGGGATGGGATGGCTGGGTGATAGACAGGGGGGAGGGTATGTGGTATGGTGAGCGTTGTGAATTGTGCAAGACTGTTGAATCACCGATTTGTACCTCTGAAACAAATAATGCAATATATGTTAAGAAGAAGATAGCAGGAGGGGAAGAATGAAGGGGGTGAAATCAGAGGGGGAGATGAACCGTGAGTGATGATGGACTCTGAGAAAGAAACTGAGGGTTCTAGAGTAGAGGGGGTGGGAGGATGGGTTAGCCTGGTGATGGGTATTAAAGAGGGCATGCTCTGCATAGAGCACTGGGTTTTATGTACAAAGAGTGAATCATGGAACACTACATCAAAAACTAATGATGTAATGTATGGTGAGTAACATAACAATAAAAAAATTAAAAAAAATAAAATTTAAAATATAGGAATAACAACTGACACCACAGTAATAGAAAGGATTTTAAGAGAATACCATAAAGAATTATATGCCAACAAAGTGGACAACCTAAAAGAAGTGGATAGATTCCTAGAAACATATAACCTCTCAAAACTGAATCAGAAGAAATAGAAAATAGATCAATTAACAGCCAGGAAAGTGAACCAGAAAACTCCCAACAAACAACGTCCAGGACCTAGCAGCTTCACAGGTGCATTCTACCAAACATTTAAAGAAGAGTTAATATCTATTCTCAAACTATTCCCAAAAATAGAAGAGGAAGGAAAGGTTGTAAATTCATTCTAGGAGAACATCATTACCATGATACCAAAACCAGATATACACTCCAAAGAAGAGAACTACAGACCACTATCTCTGATGAACACAGATGCAAAAATCCTCAACAAAATACTAGCAAACCGAATCCAACAATACATTAAAAAAAACATTCACCATGATCAAGTGAAATTTATTCCTGTGATGCAAGGGTAGTTCAATATTCAGAAATCAATGAACATGACACAACACATCAACAAAAGAAAGGATCAAAACCATATAATCATTTCAATAGATGCAGAAAAAGCATTTGACAGTATACAACATCCATTCAAAATAAAAACCCTCAACAAGTAGGTTTAGGGCAAACATACCTCAACGTAATAAAGGCCATATATGAAAATTCACAGCTAACATCATATTCAGTGGTGAAAAACTAAGACCTATTCCTTAGAGGATCAGGAACAAGATAAGGATGTCCACTCTCACCACTTTTATTCAACATAATACTGGAAGTCCTAGCCACAGCAATCAGACTACAAAAAGAAATAAAAGGCATCTAACTTGATAAGGAAGAAGTAAACCTTTCACTATTTGCAGATGACATGATACTATATACAGAAAATCTAAGACTCCACACACACACACACACACACACACACACACACACACACACACACACAAACTATGATAAAAACTGATAAAGATACCAAGGAATAAACTTAACCAAAAAAGTGAAAGACTCGTACTCTGAAAACTATAAAATATTGATGAAAGACAGCTTCACGAAATGGAAAGACATTCCATGCTCTCGGATTGGAAGAACACTTATTGTTAAAATGTCTGTACTACTCAAAGTAATCTATACATTTAAGGCAATCCTTATCAAAATACCAACAGCACTTTTCACAGAACTAGAAAACAATCCTAAAATTTGTATGGAACTGCAAAAGACCTTGAGGAGCCACAGCAATCCTGAAAAAGAAAAACAAAACTGGAGGTATCACAATTCCAGACCTCAAGTTATATTGCAAAGCTATAGTAATCAAAACAGTAAGGTACTGACCCCAAAATAAACACATACATCAGAGGAACAGAAAAGAAAGCCCAGAAATAATCCCACAATTATGTGGTTAATTAATTAATGTGATAAAGGAGACAAGAATATACAACGAGAAAAAGTCTCTTCAATAAATGGGTGTTGGGAAAACTGGCCAGCTACATGCAAAAGAATGAAATTGGACCACTTTCTTATATTATACACAAAAATAACCTCAAAATGGATTAAGGACTTAAGGAGACCTGAAACCATAAAAATCCTAGAAGACAACATAGGCAGTAATTTCTCTGACATCAGCCGTAGCAACATTTTTCTAGATGTCTCCTGAGGCAAGGGAAACAAAAGCAAACATAAACTATTGGGACAACATCAAAATAAAAAGCTTTGCACAGCAAAGGAAACCATTAACAAAACTAAAGGCAACCTACTGAATGGGAGAAGATATTTGCAAATGACATATCTGATAGTCAGTATTCAAAATATAAAAAGAACTTATACAACACAACCCCCAAAAAACACAAATAATCCAATTAAAAATGGGTAGAAGACACAAAGAAACAATTTTCCAAAGAAGACATACAGATGGCCAACAGACACATGAAAAAATGCTCAACATCACCGATCATCTGGGAAATCCAAATCAAAACCACACTGAGATATCACCTTCACCTCTCAGAATGGCTAGTATCAACAAGATAAAAAATAACAAGTGCTGGTAAGGATGTGAAGAAAAGGGAACACTCATGCACTGTTGGGAATGTAACTTGGTGCAGCCAATGTGGGAAACAGTATGGAGGTTCCTCAAAAAGTTAAAAATAGAAATACCACATGATCCAGTAATTTCACTATGGGATATTTGTCCCCCAAAAATGAAAACAGTAATTTGAAAAGATATATGAACCACTATGTTTATTGCACCATTATTAAAAATAGCCAAGCTATTAAAGCAACCTAAGCTTCCATGGTGAGATAATGGATTAAGAAGAAAATGTGGTATATATACAATGGAATATTACTCAGTGTTAGAAAAGAATGAGATCTTGCCATTTGTGACATGGATGGACCTAGAGGGTATTATGCTAAATGAAATAAGTCATACAAAAAATGACAAACACTATACCATTTCATTTATATATGGAAGCTAAAAAAACAAAACAAAGGAACAAACAAAAACATAGAAACAGATTCATAAATACAGAGAACACACTGGTGGTTGCTAAAAGGGAGGGCGGTAGGGTGTGAGTGAAATAGGTGAAGGGAATTAAGAGGTTCAAACTTCCCATTATGAAATAAATAAGTCATGGGGATGTAATGTGCAGCATAGGAAAAAGTCTTTAATATTACAATAATTTCATGTGATGAGAGAGGATAACTAGACTTCCTGTGGGGATCATTTCATAATGTATAAAAATATTAAATCACTATGATATATACCTGAAACTAACAGGATACTGTGTCAATTATACTTCAATAAAATAATAATAATAATATATTACTCATTCAACAATATTGAGAATCCATTATATGCCAGGCAATATGGAAATATTGGATGTCAGGGATACAAATGTGAATGGGTGCATGAGGTTCCCCATCCTCTCATTCTGAAATATCGTGTATGAGAATATGGTTATCTGTACCTTACTTTTAGCCCCACCCTACTCCTCAAAGGGATTTAAAAATCATTAAAGGCAAAAATTATAACTCTAAATTTTCCGTAATACCATCCCAGAATAGTATATACATTTAACATATTATACCTTGTAGAAAGTTATAACCATCAATGAACAAAAATATACATGATTTAGGCTAAGCAATTAGGGCCCCTAAAAAACAAATAATTTCTCTTAAGGAAATTTAATATTTTATCCACAAGCTAAGTGATTCTGCTCAAAAAGGTAAATAATTAAATAGGGAAGAGGAAGTAGAAAAAGAAATTAGCAAGAAAAGGGGAAATATATTGTCATTTTTAAGAGTCAACATTTTAAAAAACGGTATGCTATAGCTAGCTATCTAGATATGGTAACCTGAGCATTCCCTAAGGGTTCCCTAAAGCACTGCAAACTTAAAACCAAAGAATATCAAAGAGTGGCAAAATCCATTCTCCTCTATAGAATAGAGTTGTAACTGGATAGATTGCTCAACCTGGATTTACATTTTCCCAAACCTCCTGAATCTTGTGGCAGCCAATATGGCTAGTTTTCCTCAATGAAGTATGAGTACAAATGGCATTTGCCACGTTTAAGTCATAAGGTTTTATCTATTAGGCAGCTTAGCCTCGCTTAATTAATAGACTAGGCACATCACAGTATTTATCCATCTTAGGATTCATTTTGCTCTTTCTTGATATTCAGGTAGCAAATACAACTGTTTTTTTTCCCCCAGAGCAAACTGACTAAAATGTTATTTCTAAACTTTTATCATTATACTACCAATTATGGTATTTCCTATAAGGAAAATACAACATTGGAGAATGTATAAACTTCAAACTTAATGTCACATAGGAGTTTATATTCCATTTTAGAAAGTCATTATATGGATGTAGAGAACATAAAAATAAAATTGAATCTTTTCTAAATTAACTTCTACCTTAAATCCTTTAATAAAATAACTTTTAACAGGAACCAAACTTAGATCAAAGTTCTCCCAAAACTTTAATTGGCTAGGAAGGAAAAGAGATTAAAAGTCAAAGAGCAAAGTCTCCAAAAAGAGGCTCCATTTACGCCAGAAAAATTACAGGCAATTCAGCACATAATGAGCAATTGGGTACAAAATGAATTTAAATATTTTATCACAATATAGGTCATTATTGCAATAAATTTCTTTCTCCTTCATTTTTGAGATGTTTATACTTTGAAAATAGCTCTGGGAAGCACTGATCACATGGATTGTTGCAGTGATAATATACTGATTATATAATTATATGTAATCTTGTTATATATGTAATTGAATACTTTACTGATTGTATGTAAAACATGGGATCGTATGAATTGAAAGTACAGGTTTTCAAGAGATCAAATAGAATCATCCCAGTTATTTGTTAATCTTTTTTATAAATGAAGCCATCAGAAAATTTACAAGTTTCAATGATACTGCTAATAATAAAAGTAAAATTCAATAAAACAATGAATAATTGCTGGATACTACTATAAAACCATAACACTATCTTAAGACTTTTAAAATATAAATGGCATAGTCTATTAATTCAAAAAACAACAAGCTATAAGCAAACTACAATAGTGAAGAATAATCTGACTATAGTAGTTTCAAAATAGTAATGATTTGATATAATGACCCTGATATTCTTAATGAACATTGTTGCAAAAAAAATTTTAAATAACTGTAAAGATCTACTACCTGAATTAATATATTAATCTTTAGTATTTCCTGTATAACACCAACCTGTTCCAATTCTTGTATTTTAGCATCCTTGACTTGCAGAATTTCTAAAACTTTTCTGTCTTTAGCTTCAGATTTCTGTTTTTCTCTAGAAAGAAAAATACAGAGTTTATCAGTCAAAATTGGTAGCTAATCCTTTAAGTTTTCACATCCTGAAAATGAGTATCACTTTATAAAATACAGAAAATTAAATTATCTGGGGTTGACAGCCCTTTCAGAATTAATCAGAAACCATATGGCAGGTGACAACAACTTACAAACTACTGACAACTAAGACAACTTCATACCAAAACAACAGTTTAGTTTCCAGATTTAGATGCATGATAAAAAAAATACTTAAAACATGTTTAATATTGATTGCAGTAACCACTATATCAATTTAAAATAATAAATAAGACAATATGTTCTTTTTTTGTGTTTTTTAATTTTATTTTATTATGTTATGTTAATCATATGTTCTTAACATAAACATTTTATGCACACAATTAAATTAAGACTAAAATATCACTTTTGAAGTAAAAGACTCAGAAGAGAGCTAGAGATTTCATAATAACCAACATTTTTAAAAATGGGATAGAAATTTATTGGACATTTATTTCTATTTTTAAAAAACTTTAAAAATAGGTAAACAGTCTACGGCCATACCACCTGAATGTGCCCGATCTCGTCTAAAAATAGGTAAACAGAAATCTATACCTAAATCACTAAAGAATCCAAAGTAGGTAAGGAAGAAGAAAAGAACCCTCATTTGGGAAACAGTAAAATGAACGAAAGGGCCTTAGAAGGCACAAAAGAATTATCAGAATGAAGAGACAGCAATCAGAAAAGCACATCACTGGTTTTAAGAGATACATTCAGACGGTGTACTGCTACATTTTAAAAACTTAAGTTAGACTTTTCCAATAAGTTACCACAGTAAGTTCACACTTTGAGGCTCTTCCCTGTTCTCTCAATTTATAATATTAATAGAAAATCATAATAGAAAAAAATTAAGGAGACACAGCCAAATCTCTAAGGACTACAAACTAAACAGAAATACAATGCTATAAACAAGGATGAAGCTGTTGTATACTGCCCAGATCTCAATGCAGGCTAAGGTGAAAAAGAGCTTGGTGCCTAGGGATAATTGGGAAAAAGTGTCCTGCTGAATATGCAGGATAGCTACACTCACTGTTTGAAACCAGAGACTCTCCCCACCCTTGCCTGGAACTAAGGATTATATGAAAATTTAGAAAGGCAAAAGTTTATAGACAGCATCCCAATCAGGTGCTGAGCCAAAACACTCCATAGCTCAGGTACTAAATACAACAAATCCTCTGTGTCACTGTTGGCTAAGAGCCTCAAGCTACCAATATTAAAACCTATTTCAGGATGGGGTGAGGGTGACAATTTAGTGGCAAGCACAAAATTTCTAGAGAAAAAAAAGGCATTGGGTAAGGAAGGGTGGTGGAGAAATGAAAAAGAGAACAGTAACAGCAACCCTCTTACTCAAGATTTGACCAGAAATAAAAAATTCAAAACACAAGAAGAAAACACACACAACACATGCACACACTAACTCAATAATTCAAAGAAGCAATTACTCAAGACAAAATGAAAATAACAGAATACACTGAAGACTTTAAAATAAGAATCTTTTATGACCTAAAAGAATGACTAAAATTAAAAACAAAAACAGTAAACAATAAGTAGATCTAAAAAATAATCTATTGAAAACCTTGAAAAGAAAAACTATAATCCCTGAATTAAAAAACAATTCAATGGGCTTAGCTCAAAACTAGACGTAAAAAGAGAACAAGTGAAATGGATGATAACAATGAGATATTCATCCAGAACACTACATAGAGAAATGAGATTAAAAATATGAAAACACAGTTAAGACATGTAGATTTCACGTGGAACTCCCAACATATGCCTAAAGAAGTAGATAATAATGGGATGAAAGATAGAGCAATATTTTTAGGAGGTAACTGCTGAGAATATTTTAGAATTAAATGGAATCCTCAGATTGAAAGAATACCTATTAGAGCAAATTCCTAAAAAACAAACACACCACATCTACATATTAATCCATCATTTACTCAATAAGCGTTTGTACGACAGGCATAATCCTAGGGTCTAGGCAACTGTAGCAAACAAAATAAACCAAGTGCTGCCTTGATGGAATTAATGTTCTAGCTCATGGATTCTGAAAATAAATGATATTAAGTGAACACATAATATGTCAACTGGATATAAGTATAAGAACCATAAACGAGGGTAATGCAGAAAGGAATTCTTGTCTTGGAGAACTGGGAAGCAAAAGGAAGGTTGATGCTATTTTATATAGGATAATTTAAAAATGATTGTCCTTAAAGATGGTATGTAAGCAGAAACCTAAAGTAAGGAAGAGTCAGAGAGATTTCAGGGAAGAGTTTTCCAGGCCTTGGGACCAGTAGCAAGTGCAAAGACAATGAGGCAAGAGGACAATCGGTGTATCCAAAGAACAGTAAAATAAGTAGCATCCATACAAGGGGAGAATGGTGGCTGAGGACAGAATGGTCACTGGAAATAAAGTAATATATGGCCTTTTAAGCCATATATTGGATCTCTCAGTAAAATGGGAGGACAGAGGATAGTTTTGAGTAGAGAAGTAATACAAATTAATATTTCATGAGTATCATGGGCTGAGGAGAGACTCTAGAAATCAAAAGTGTAAGCAGAGACAACAGTTAGGAGGCAACTAAAATACCTTGGGTGAGAACTAAATATGAACTGGACAAGATAGGTAATGGTGGTAACTGAGAAAGTGATAAAATTCTTGATATTTTGTAGGTAGAGCTAACAGAATTTCTTGATGCAGTAGATAAGAGATATAAAAGAAAGAGAGAAGAATGTTTCCAAGGCTTTTGTCTGACTAACTGGAAGGATGGAGTAGACATTATCTGAGATCTAGAAAAGAGAGCTTGAGGAACATTAAATTTTGGGATTTGGACATGTTAAATTTGAGATGTCTAATCAACATCCAAGACATGGTTGGATAAACAAGTCTGGAGTCAGTCAAGTAGTCAGGGTTGAAGATAAAACTTTAGGCATCATCCAAATATATTTAAGACCAAGGGGAAGGTGAGACACTTAAGGAGTGATTTTGGATAGAAAAATCTGAGGAATTGGGTCCTGAAGCACTCCGCATTTATAGGTTAGTAAGATAAGGGAAAAACAGTCAATGATACTATGAAGGGTAAACATTTATGCAAAAGCAGAATCAAGACAGAAAGCTAATTGAACAAGTATTTCTAGAAGAAAGGAATCAACCATGGCAAATGCTGCAAACATTAAAGAAGATAATGACTGAACCTACTGGGATTTAGCAGTACTGAAATCACTGGTGATTTTGACAAGAGCTGTTTTAGGGGAATGGTGTATATACAAGCCTAATTGGAGTGAGATCAAGAGAGAAAGGAAAAAATGGAGATAGTAAAGATTACTTTTCAGAGGAATTTTGCTATAAAAAGGAGCAGAGAAATGGAACAGTACTTCAAGGGACATGTGAGATCAAAAGAGATTTTTCTCAAAAGATTGACGATAAAATTGCATGTGAGTATGTTGACAGGAATGATCCAAGACAGTGAGTGATACTGATGATGCAAGAGAGAGAAGGGAGAACTGCAGAGTGACATCCTTGGGTCCTTGAGTCTTTAGTGTACACAGTTTGGGCTTAGATGACAGAACAGTTCTTCCAAAGAAATAAAAAGAGAAAATATGGGTACAGATTCAGATATTTTGGTAGATGTGGTTATGGGAAGAAGTAAAAGCTCTCTTCTAAAAGCTTCTATTTACTCAGTGTTGTAAGAAGCAAGGGGGTTGTCAAGAGTTTAGCTAAAGTTACTTCATGATTGCTGCCTTGGCATCCACTTGGTTTGGCCAAGCAGCCTGAAGTGACCTTAAATGAAGTTAGCTCATGCAAGTGCCCCAGATAACAGCCTGCAGAGTCACAAGTAAATTTAGGTTCTTGATAGGACTTCCCCAACTGCCCTTATTATCAATAGTGTCCCCTGCCTCCCAACACCTTTCCCTTATATGTCCCTTATATAAGACCTCTCCCCCAAAGAGCCAACTAAAACCTGGCTCTTTTGGTTTGACCAATCCCACCTTAGCCTGGAAACCCCAAAGCTCTCTACCCATGAACCCTCAGAAAAGCATGTGCCACAGGTCCTGTCTATCCCCATACTGTGGCTTGACTTCCCATGTGGCCCCTCAAGGTATGCTGGATACTTCCTCCAGGAACTGTGTATAATAAACCTCTATTTCAGTTTCTCTTGTGGTCTGTTGTTGAACCATGGCTCAATATCCAGCACCCTGTGCTCCACTTAACAACATTAATTTAACAAATTCATAACAGTTATCCATCAACTGAAAGTGAGAAGGGGAAACAAAGCGTTAGAAGTTGACAAGAGAGTAAGCATCAAAGAGTCTTCTAGGATACTGGGAAGGTAAGTGAGTCAGGGCAAAAAAAAAAAAAAAAAAAGATATCTACTAGGCAGTGCTAAAGACCACAAAGTTTAGTGGTCATAAATTCACATATGACCAGACATCATGGTTCAGATTTTTCTCTAGCCATGTTCAGCCCTCTGGATATAAGTACGTAGTACAAACATAATGTATTATGACTACTTTTTTTACTGTTTGTGCTTCATTCTGCTTCATTATTTTATTTTCTATTTACCAACTATTGATAGCACATCTAACGCATAATCACAGTCCATTGTCTTCAACTGGGCTCTCTTTATATTTCTGGTTCTCTTATTAGTAGTGAAATTAAACATACTTTCATCAATTGAAATGTTTTTTTCCTAATTTTTCCTAATTTTCCAGTGCCAGTGAATGTATCTGCCATTTTATATTTTTTGATTTATAAAACTATTTTTTATATGTCACAAATATATGCCCTTTATCACTATATTGTACACCTGCAACTAACATAAACTATTAATCCTGGAATTAAAAGAAAAAATACACACACCCTTTGCCTTTCGTTTGTCACAAAGATATACTCTCAAATTATCACTTGAGCTTTTAATTTGATATTATAAAATCATGAGTATTGCAAAAGAGTACTACATCAATTCAAGGTATATGTATCTGGGGGGAAATGGCTTCAAATCCCAAAGGGAAGGGCATAATTGGGCTTACCCAAGAACAAAGACCCAGGATGTAATAGGCAAGACATTAATTACAGTCAGAAACGCCCCCTGTAAGTTGCTTTCTGGATATGTTATGAGTTTAAATTTCCAGGAATTAGTTTAACTTACAGGGATAGAGTCTTTCTAATCTACTCTTTTATAATAAGCCTAAAATCCCCACCAGGGTCAAAATACATTCTGGTGGTCCTTTTAAATGATACAGAACAAAACTAGACTATATGCTACAAAACCCAAACAAAAGCATTACTACAGATTCCAAATGACCTTGGTACCAGGGTGGTGATTTCCTATGACACAATATGTATATAAATTCAGTCACAGTCTAACCCAGTGGTTCCTATACTACAGGTCATCAGAGAAGTAGCATTAGCATCACCTTGCACTTGCTAGAGATGAACTATCTTCCACCCTCTCTAAGGACAGAAAGTCTAGAGTAGGGCCCAGCAATCTGTGTTTAACCATAACAAGGTGCTATGGACTGAATGTTTCATATTCATATGTTGAAGCCCTAATCCCCAGTGTGCTGATTTTTGCAGGTGGGGCCTTTGGGAAGTCATGAGGGTAGAGCCCTTATGACTAGGATTAGGGAATCTATAAAGAGACATGAGAAAGATGATCTCCCTCTTTATCATGTGAAAATATAGCAAGAAGGCAGCTGTCTTCTTGTAAGAGAGCTCTCACAAGGAATGGAATCAGCAGTCACCTTGATATTGGACTTCCTAACCCCCAGAAATGTGAGAAATAGATGTATGGCTTTTTAACTACCTAGTCTATGGTATTCTGTTATAACAGCCTGAACTAAGACACAAACCCTCAAGTGATGCTGACACACATGAAAGTCTGAGTCACTGAAATAACAGTAACTGATTAAGCTGAGTAATATAATACTGAAAATATAGGTCATAAATGAAATATAAACTTCCAATCAAATATAAACTTCAAAAATAGACTTCAATGATGTATTTTAAGCCAAAAAAACCTCCAAAATTGATGATTATGTTATAGTTTTGAAATTGAAAAAAACAAAATCACAATTCAAAATCTATATAGAGATTTGTCCAGCAGCTCCTCCTGGTGGTATGTGATATGTAATATTTTCATAACAGGAAATGCTCCCAAGAGAAAACAGCGCTACAATATGAATACAATATTTTTTATTTAAAATAATACAATGAAAAAAAGTTGTTTCAAGTTTAAAACATCACCAACCTATCTGGTCAATTCAATTAATATATATTCTATGTATTTATAAGACATAATGAAAAGGTTCCTAAAAAAAAAAGACACTGTCAAGAAATTGATGATGATCAATGACTGAGACAAACTCCTGTTTAGCTAATTAGAACCACTGATGTGCAATAATGATGTGAGCTAAGAATATTTGCAGACTTCTTTAGGATGAAAAATGAAGTGAAGAGACGCTGTCAAATGTGTACAAGTTTAAAGCTCCCATCACTTTTCCCAAGAGTACTACCCATTTAAACATTTAACATTGCTGTACTTAGCCACATGAATTATCATGTTAACTTTTTGCCATTTTTCTAAACTCAAAAATCTGAGAAATTATTCTAAATCATTAAGAAACAAAATTTTACTGTGTTATAGACCATGCCATATATTATACAATATGACAGGATCATATTTTCTGGGTTTGAGCCCATTTTTAATGAGATGTCAAAAATGAAATATTAGAGCCTAAAAGAAACATTTAACTATAAATGAGGCAATGATACTGGTCTGATTTAGAAAACAAAGAAAATAAAAAAGCAAAACTTACTGACATTGATTATTCTTAATTAACAGACAGATAACAATAATGCACAAAATAAACCTAGTTGGACTAACGTTTTCTTTCATTTGAGCAAAGAATCTATTAAAACGTAGATTTTATTATTAATGACTTTCCATTTAAATGCCTTCTCAGTTTCTAGTAAACATTAAGATTCTAAAACAGTAAGACTGATAAAAATGGAAGTTTAGGGAAATGAGAATTATACCATTATCAAATTATCTATCCTTTTATTCATGAATTGTTTCATATTTTTCTATTTTGAATATGCATAATAAATTACTAGAATAGTATCTATGAATAATATAGTAAGACAGCTTGAAAAAAAGGGAAAACTTAAAAACTTAACACAAATATTTCTCAAATACGTTTACTCCAGAGTAAAAACAGCTATTGAAAAAAAGTCTAATATTCTTAGTAAGAATACATTATTAAATCAATAGGTCCTAAAATCTCTGTTATAAAATATTTTAAAGGTCCAAGTATACTTAAAATATCTCTTTTGCTTTAAGATCAAAACTTTTTATTATGTAATCCAGAATTTCTATGTATAGAAATTCTAGGTATAGAAATTTCTATGTATAATTTATACTTCAATATAAAAAATATATTTAAACTATATATGAAAGGCAAAACGTGTGAAGACTCCACCTGACACGTGAAAACTGATAGATTTTTTTTTCTTGTTCAGTCAGGTAGGTCCAAACTAGAATAAAGAATTGCTTTATTCTAGCCTAGAATTCTAGCCTAGAATTAGGCTACAGTGTCTTAATCTGAATTTGTAAATTATGGTGTATTGATGAACTCCATAAACAAAGAAGCAATAATTTACTATAATGTAACATCTTAGATTGAATATATTACCAAATAATATATCTCTGTTTTAGATATCCTTATCCACTCAACACCATTTCTAAATATACAAAGTTGAAACTCAAAACATTCTATTTTAGAGTTAGAAACTAAATGACTTTATTTGGTTACAGATTTTCCTGTTTCTTTTAACTACATGTGCAGATACTTCTGCATATACTCAACATTCATTATCTAAAACATCCAGAAAAGAGTTGGAAAAGATTATGTATTATATGTCTTTAATAACTGTGCAATATTTTTCACTCAGAATCTAGAAGTCTTTTACAGTGTTCAAAAATATCAGCACTTCAGAACAGACTGTTTTAACATCTGCACATCACCAGGGTTGCCCCCAAGGATTTTTAAATGATGCCTGCCTGTGCTGAATAAAGTGCTAACTTGCACCTTGCATTTCAAACTGTGTCCTGAGCAGCCATCCAGTTGGTACAACACCAGCTGAATTCCCACAGGCCACTGTTCACTCAGGCTTGACTGCAATTATCATGTCAATATTTTGTGCTCCGATATGCAGATATGCACACATGCAAGCTGCATAATACTTCCTTCTCCATGCAATGTTGACTTATGTTCAATGTTCTGGGAATTTTTAATGAAACTAGAAATAAACTTACATCAAATAAAGACAATCATAATTATTTTGCCTTAAAAATTATATGTGTTACCTTCTGCCATCTGTATAAAGGCTAAATTTTTTAAGTAACTATGCTTCAGTACAATTTCACAATTCTTTAATTTAAAGGTCTTCATAAAAGTTAAAAGACTATTTGTCAAGTTTCTTGCAAAAATAAGAGTTCAAATGTGTTTTTTCATTATTGTTCATTCTTTCACCTTGAACAGTAGAGTGGTTCCAATTAGACACCATTCTCTTAGTTCCTATCTCCTTCTCCATCCCTGTCTCTGCCTAGGCATTCATGGCTCTTGCACCAGGAAAAGTACTCAGCAAAAGATATTTATGCCCTGTGTGGAGCTGCCTAGCAGCACTGCTGCCAGATGGAAGAATTCTGGCAGCTACACTTCTGGGGTCTCCAACCAGCCATGCTAGTTCCATGCTCCAAAATGCAACACTTTTGCAGGCTGTGTTTGCTTAATACACATGGGACAGTGTACAGCCATATAGCAGCTGTGCAACCCATGTGTTTAAGAGTGAAATGGAGCAGGAGGGAGGTTTTCCCAGTGGTGAGAGTATATAATATAACCTTACAAACAACAGCCTGCTTATTAAGCATCTAAACTTTAACTGTGAACATAAATATGAGATAATCTCTCATCCTCTATGAGGTTAAATCTTTAAGCACAACTATTTCAAGAATACAGCATGCATATCCTAAATAAACATGCAGAAAATACTAAAAATCGTCTTGCCTTTTTTATTCCTTTTTATGGTTCCCATTTACTAGGACTGAGTTTTCATTTACAGACCAGAGACAGAGAGAGAGAATACTAGAAATGGGAGAGTGAGTAAAAGAAAAAAGTATCAAAGAGCCCATCAAATAGTAAAAATAAATGGTAAAAAGAAAGCAAAACATATCTCTAAGACTGATACAAAGATTAAGTGTTTAGAAGTAAAAAACAAATAGGAAAATAAAGCAATTTCTGCAGAGGCTTCATTTGAAAATGTTATGTGCGAAAAAGTAAAAAATATTAACATTGGTAAACCCTGAACATCTTCAATTTGAGATTTAGATATTATTTCTGAATTTGAGTATTCAAGTTCAAGTACAAAACACATTATTTTAAGGATTAACAAACTGCAAATAAACTTTAAAATTAAGGAACAACAATAACAGCAAAAAGGCTGCAAGTTTTCTTGGAAGCCTATTATTTAGAAAACATTAACTGACTTTTCTCAAGACGCTATAAAAACAAACTGAAAAGGAATGTAAACTATAACATGAGATGGTGACGATGATACACTTACAATGTGCTAAGCATTATTATAACGACCACACATGCATTAACTCAAAACAACTCTATTCTTATTTTCATCTTACAAAAGGGAAAACTAAGGCATATAAAAGTGACTATTTTTCTCAAGTCACACAACAAACCACGTGGTAGAGCCAAGATTCTACACCACGTAGCCCTGTCTCCATAGCCATGTTCTTAACCATTAATCATTAAAAATAACCTCTTTATAGATATATTATGGTTCAGTATTAAGTAAGTTCCAATGAACAAATTTTTCCCTAACATCTTTAAAACTGTTAAATTTTGGATCTCAGATTTTTCCATCTATAAAGATATAACAATATTCAACTTTCTAATTTAGATTCTCTTCCGGAATGTCAGAATTGCCAGTAAAGCTGTTTCAAAATACAGATACCTCAGTCTCATCCTAAACCTTGACCAATAACAATCTCATAGAGTTCATGGGTGAATGATAGCTCACAAATCTCTAAATAAATGAATCTACAACTTAGTGAAGGAAATAGTCATATAATTAAATCTTTGCTGTGTAATTCCTCAATAATTAAAATTAAGTATGACATTCCTCACATATCCCCCGATCAAAATTTTGACTACCTGAGAGAACTGTTTAAGGATCAGTACCATTTTTGAGTACCTGTTACTGGACAAGCATTTTTTTTTTTAAAGATTTTATTTATTTATTTGACAGAGAGAGACACAGCGAAAGAGGGAACACAAGCAGGGGGAGCAGGAGAGGGAGAAGCAGGCTTCCCGCGGAGCAAGGAGCCCAATGTGGGGCTCGATCCCAGGATCCCGGAATCACGACCTGAGCGGAAGGCAGTCGCTTAATGACTGAGCCACCCAGGCGCCCCTGGACAAGCTTTTAATTAAATGCTTCTCTAATTCAACAAACTCTTTCTAAAATCCTTTTAACAAATGTGTTAACTAAGACCTAAAGAGTTTCAATAAGGAAGACAGAAATATCTGTGATTTAAACTCTGGTCTATGTGACTTCTAAGTCTGTGTTCCCAACCTCTGTTACGGACTGGATGTTTATACCCTTGCCCCAAATTCATATGTTGAAATCTAAACCTCAGTGTGATGGTATTTGGAGGTGGGGAATTGGGAGGAATTGGGAGATAGAGACTTGATGCCCTTCTAAGGCAATGGAGACACCAGAGCACTCTCTTTCCCCTACCTGAGGGTGTAAGTTGGTGGCTCTCTCTAGAACCTGACCATACTGGCACCCTGATCTCATGCTTCCTCCCTCCAGAACTGAGAGAAATAAATGTTTGATGTATAACCCACCCACTTTATGGTATTTTGTTACAGCAGCCTGAGCTAAGAGCCCCTCTTCACATAATGTCAGTTTTAAAATTCAATCTTAAATACATCTCCAGAAGTTCTGATTTTATGTAACTTTGAAAGAGATCCCCACAGGTAAGAAATAACACTTTAATCATGGAAAATGGAATCTTTTAATTTAACAAATACTATACACAAAACAAACAGTAAGTTGAGACAGAAAAAATGCAGGGAAGAGACCTTGTTTATTCAATGAGGGGGGGATCAAGGAAGACATCTCTTAGTTAATGATTACATTTTTTACCACAACCACCTTCTTGAGAAGCACTATGTATTTTCCTTCCCCTGACCCTCTCTCCTCTCACATAAAAGTAGAATCTTAAACACATATTAGGCATTCAAAAAATAATTCTGAATTAAAAGTATTTATTAAATACCATCAGGTATGCAAACTACACCGCAATCTATACAAACCTAGAATTTAAAAACTTATAAAAACATATAAAATTTTCAAGAAGATTTAAGACAATAAAAACATATCTAATAACTGAATGTATTTTTTACAGAGATGGGAGTATATCAAAAAAGGAAGAAACAGCAGTATTCATTAAGAAGTAAAATACACAAGTAAAATGTTATATTGCTGGCCAGCTAAACCAAATGTCTTTCATTTCCAGCAATATTATAGTTCAAAATTATGCTTAACCATAGTTATACTCTCCCCCAAATCATTAGTATGACCTGTCATTTCTTTCATGACACAGATCTAGCTTCCTGTGAACTACTTGCTAAAACCAATTCCTTGAACTCATCATGAACCATATGCCCAATTTAATCCTGAATTCATCATGACATAAATGGAATAAAATGTCACTAAGTAATATATTTATTTATTTTATTTCTTAAAGTTTTGAAGCATTATGTTTGGCTTCTTTTCTCTAATCCACTAATAAAAGACTTTACTAAGTGTAGGACCTTAAAATAAATTTAGATAACATTCACTTGGTTTCTTCTTTCTTTCTTTGTTAACATTCAGGTGAGAGATAATTCTCCCTTTGAGTAGTGGTTAAAAACAGGGGCTCTGAGGGTAGCTGAGTGGCTCAGTCAGATAAGCATCTGACTGAAATCAAATCAAATTCTTGATTTCAGATCAGGTCATGATCTCATGGGTCATGAGATTGAGCCCCATGTTGGGCTCTGTGCTCAGCTGGGAGTCTACTTGAGATTCTCTCCCTCTGCCCTTCTCCACACTCGTGCATGTGCACGCACTCTCTCTTTCTCTCTTCCGCTCTTTCTCACACACACAAATAAATAAATAAATCTTAAAAGAAAAAAACAAAACAGGGGCTCTGGAAATATACATACTGCCACACATTAGTTCTGTGAGCTTGGGCAAATTATTTAACCTCTCTGTAGTTCATTTCCTTCATCTGTATAATAAGACTAATAATAAGGCCCATTTCATAGGACTATTGTAAGAGTTCAGTCAATATATGGAAAGCACTAAGAACCATGTATGGCCCACAGTAAACACTTGACAGATGTAAGCTATTATCATCATGATTGTTTTATGATGTATTAAACTAAGAACACATGGAATAGCAAATATATGCTTACAATAATATCACACAAAAATGTTTTCCATATAGTTCAGAATATACTTCCTTATAAAATACACCATTTTTAAACATTTATTTATTTAAGCAATCACTACACCTACTGTGGGCCTTGAACCCATGACCATGAGATCAAAAGTATCATGCTCTTCCAACTGAGCCAGCCAGGTACCTTCAAAGTATATGATTTTTTTTTTAAAGATTTTATTTATTTATTTGACAGAGAGAGAGAGCACAAGCAGGAGGAGAGGCAGGCAGAGGGAGAGGGAGAAGCAGGCTCTCCGCTGAGAGAAATCATTTTGAGTCATAGTTCAGTTTAGAACTATAGCGGATATCCTAAAGGATCAATCAGGAATATTCTAAGTCCATTACAATACAATAACTGATACTATGAAGAACAATAACAGCACAGATAGTTTTGGTTATTTTCAGTGTTAATTCTTTTCCCTAATATATCCCCATAATAAAATTCATATTTTCTTTTTACTCACTACACCTTGTACAGTAATGATACAGTACATTTTTATCCCATTTAATATCATGTTTAAATATTTTATTCATTCATTATTTCTCTTTGTATTACAGATTATTTATAAACACAGTTACAAAACCAATTTATTCAATAATTTTTCTATGAAGCTTCTGCTGTAAACATTTTTCCATCAAGAAAATGTCAAATATATTATTCCTTTATTTTAGTGTTACAAAATCAGTTCCTTAAGAAACCTTGCTAGTCAAAAATCAAAAAAGATTCTCTATCTCAACATAAAAAAATTAGTTAGGACACTAATCATGCCAGAATTCCATATGAAACAGTAATGAACATTAAAAGAGAACAAGTTAATTCTATTACCCAGAATATGTACCAAGGCTCCCAGGGGTGCTGTAACAAACAGGGCATTGTGGGGTATTTTAAATGTCTGAGGGAAACACCGCAATACTTCACATCTGTTGGATACTGCACAGACTACTAGCTAGAAGTTCACGGTTTCAACATTAGATTGCACTACAGTTCTTTCATGACATCATTTCTTTATGAGGTTGAGTTTTTGACCACTTTATAAAGTTGAGTTTTTAAGAGCAAAAAGCAATGTGAAAGAAGAAATAAGGGTAGCAGTGTCCAATCTGATTATAAGGTTGGAGAAATTGTCCAGTACCCAACAGTCTCACATCCTATAGCAAATAATTATGGTTACTGAAGAATAAAATTAAAATATAACTATTTCCTTTTAATTTGCATGTATATTTTAATAGCCATTACAATGTTAAGGCATAAATACCTAATATCAAGGTAACTCTTGGGTATTTCTTCAACTTGAAGTGCCATGAAAATATTACTGATATACTAAGGTACTATGAACTGAGAACAATGGGGAACCTATGAATTAATCTTTAAAGAAAACACAAAAACAAGAAAACAGATCCATTATTTAAATGACCAAAGATTATAATGTATGGATAATTATTAATTACAACACTTAAAGTAATAGGTCTTTACTAAAAAGTCTCACAACTCCCTGGTAGAAGTCCTAACTGCTATAATTACAGTTCTACTCAGTCTCACTTAACTTTAATCTCAGTTCATCCTATACCGTGCTCTGTATTTCAGCAGGCTCATATATTTCAAGTCTTAAACTGAAGGAGTATAAGAATATAACAACTCAGCTAATGACAAATAAGTTATATACTCTCCAGGTTAAATACAGATATTTTGGCAAAATTTTTAACCACTAAGAATTTCCAGGTACAAACATCATGACATTTATCAGTCAATCAACTTCATTATGACAGGTCTATCTGAAACTCTGAATATAATAGCAACAAAATTTGTTTAATATTTTATACCCGGTATTTTAGTGAAAATCTGAATATGCCATGTGAATAAAATTAAACTCACCAGGCAAAAAAACTCCTTTGTTGGCATAATTTCGATTTAATATTAAATTACTCTATGTTCATCCTGACTTAGATATTTTAAATTGTCTGAAAGTTCTGGGTCATTTCTCAGCATATAAAGCTGAATTAACTTCTGCTTCTAGCCATAGAGAGGAACAGGGACCAGATATGCCCTGCTGCTTTAAACAATTTGAAGACTATACAAAACATATAAAACATTTTGAGACACTGGACACAGGTAGCAAAGGACTGTGATCCCTGAAGGGTAACTAATGAGGCAAACTGTATGGTTACTTTAGGTTACTATCAAAAGGCAGTTTCCAAGCCATAGTGAAAGAAGGGGAAACACAAACAGAGCTCAGTCTCATTAAGTGGAGCAGACACACACTGAAGTTCAGGAAATCCAAGGAAGATGGAATTTGAAAGGAAAAGTAATAGAGAATGGAGCTGCATATAGAGAGAATACCAGAGGGCTACTCTGTTTGAGTATTGATCTGTCCATGACTGAGAAGAAACTACTCCATGCAAAGGAGAGACCCATTGGAAAGCAATAGACTGGACAATTTCCAGAGGTCACAAGAGGCTGAAAATAGTTCGTGTTCCCATCAGTCAGAATGGAAAGACCCAAAAGGGTCGGGGTGTAATAATGGGAATAAAGTCACCCTAGTCAGGAAGAAAGATTACCCTGAACCTATACTAACAAAGTTTCAAAAACATCAGACTGATCCACACATAACTGCATGCAAGAACAAAGTCTAATATTCTTTAAAGGAATATAAGAATCAAACACTGAAAATAAATTTACAATGTCAAGAATCCAGTGAAAAATTACCAGCCATAGGAATGCAAACTGGTGCAGCTACTGTGAAAAACAGTATGGACGGTCCTCAAAAAATTAAAAACAGAATTACCCTATGATCCAGTAATCACACTGCTAGGTATTTACCCAAAAAATACAAAAACACTAATTCAAAAGGATATATGCACCCCTATATTTATTGCAGCATTATTTACAATAGCCAAATTATGGAAACAGCCTGTGTCTAAGTCTGTGTCTACTGATAGATGAATGGATAAAGAAGATGTGATGTATACATATATATATACACATATACAATGCATATATACGTTTATGGTATATGTGTATATATGTATATATATGTGTGTGTATATATACAATGGAATATTTTTCCACCATAAAAAAAGCATGAAATCTTGCCATTTGCAACAACATGGATAGAGCTAATGAATATATATAATCTAAGCAAAAGAAGCCAAAGACAAATTCCATATGATTTCACTCATATGTGAAATTTAAGAAACAAAATAAACAAAGGGAAAACAAAAGAGAGACAAACTCAAACAACCAGACTCTTGCCCACAGAAAACAAATGCATGGTGACCGAAGGGGAGGTAGGTACAATAGGTGAAGAGGATTAAGACTACACTTACCTTGATGAGCACGGAGTAGTATATGGACTTGTTGAATCACCATACTATACACCTGAAACTAATATAACACTGTTTGCTAACTATACTGGAATTAAATTTTTTAAAAAATTACCAGGCATGCAAAAAAGTAGAAACATGATCCAAAATGTGGAGACATATCAACGACTCAGATAATGGGATAGGGAATGCAAGGACTTTAAAATGGCCTTTCATAAATATTAAAGGAGCACCTGGGTGGCTCCATTGGTTAAGGATCCAACTCTTGATTTGGTTCAGGTCACAATCTCAGGATCATGAGATCCGGCCCAGGGCTGGCTCCCCACTCAGCGGGGAGTCTGCTTGAGATTCTCTCTCCCTCTGCCCCTCCCCTACCATGTGTGCTTTCTCTCTCTCTCTTTAAAATAATAAATAAATAAATCTTTAAAAAGTAAAATAAATAAATACTAAAATATACTCAAAAGCGGCACCTGGGTGGCTCAGTCAGTTGAGCATCCAACTCCTGGTTTCAGCTCAGGTCATGATCTCAGGGCCCAGTGATAGGCTCCACGCTCAGTGCCAAGTCTGCTTGAGATTCTCTGCCTCTCGCTCTCCCTCTACCCCACCCCCATTCATGTGTGTGCATGCACACACTCTCTCAAATAAATAAATTCTTTTTTTTTTTAAGATTTTATTTATTTCTTAGAGAGAGAGAAACAGCGAGAGAGGGAACACAAGCAGGGGGAGTGCGAGAAGGAGAAGCAGGCTTCCCGCGGAGCAGGGAGCCCAATGTGGGGCTTGATCCCAGGACCCTGGGACCATGACCTGAGCCGAAGGCAGACACTTAACGACTGAGCCACCCAGGCGCCCTAAATAAATAAATTCTTTAAAAAAATACTCAAGAATTTAAAGGAAAACCATATAATGGGGAGAAATGGAAAATTAAAAAAAACTAAGAGAACTTCTAGGTGTGAAAAAAATATAGTATCTGAAGTGAAAAATACACTATAAGAGATTAATAGCAGATTGGACATTGCATATGAAGGTATCATAAAACTTGAAATCAAAGAAATAGAAATTCTTCAAAACAGAGTTGAAGTATATTCTTACCATTGCCTAATATCCTTTAGCCGAATTACTAAGTCTTATTTATGAGTATGAGAGTATTTTCCAAACAATACCATCTAAATGATACTATGTTCATCTGAATAATTAACAATTCTCAGTACTGAAAAGTCATTTAAAAGAAATCTCAAAGAAAAGCATACTATGGGCTTTTCTAAAGACTATATATGCATTCAATGCAAACATAAAAGTAATAACTTTTAGAAATTAATAATCTTGGTGTGCCTGAGTAGCTCAGTCAGTTAAGCATCTGCCTTCAGCTCAGGTCATGATCTCAGAGTCCTGGGATGGAGCCCTGCATTGGGCTCCCTGCTCAGTGGGGAGTCTGCTTCTCCTTTTCTCTTTCCCTCTGCCTCTCCCCCTGCTCATGCTCTCTCTCTCTCAAATAAATAAATCTTTAAGAAAAAAAAAGAAAAAGAAAAGAAATTAACAATCTTTATTTTAACTTCATTATGAAAATCTGCTCCATAATACATTCTCTTGTGGTAAAACACAATTACTCTAGAGAATTTCTCATAAAAACACAAATAAGAAATCTATAGATGTGACAGTTGTCTTTTGCTCTCTTACAGCCCATCCACAAATGGGACTTCTGTATTTTAAAGAAATAATTTTTCAAAACTTCTTTTAAAAATCTAACAAATTCTTTATTTAAAACTGACATTAGGGGACATATCAGCAAGATGGTAGAATAGGAGATTTCAGCCCTCATCCACCAAGAGAAACACAGATTTTGACAACCACACAAGGGTGAGAGTATCTTTCTGAGAGGCCAGGAATCTAACAGAGAGGTCCCAGCACCCTGTTCAGCAAAAATATCTGAGAATCAACACAGTGACGAGGGTAAGAACAGTTTCACTTTAACAATGCCACTCCTCCCTCAAAAGTGGCACAGGTCAGTGCCAAAAGAGACCTCCTCAGGCCATGATTTCTCCCAGGGCAGAAAGGAAGAGTATAGTGAATATCAGGTTTCCCCAGTCATGTGGGATACTGCCTAAGAAACTCATTTCTTTCTCACCGCACCCAAAATACTGAGGGGATCAGCATGGTTGAATAGTTTGGGGACAACCAGGAGTAGGGAAAATTGGTGAGACCTCATAACAACAGGGTGTGGAACTCAACAAAGAGTCTTCACTTTGACAAATGACCTCATGGACTCTATAAAGAAGCCCACCCATGAACCCTGTAGGAAGCATCACATATGGAATCCCTCAAGTAGCCCATATGTGGGCTAATTAACCCCCATAGCCAGTACTCTGTAAGTACCCAAACATATGTCACACAAGCTTCTGTAGGTGTGCAGGAGCACATACAACCAGCCAGCTCAACTCTGTTGGACGTAGAGGAGGCATATAACCTTGAGCACTTCAGGATCCTGATTTAAGTAAAATAAAAAAGAGACTCTCAGCATCTGAGATGGCTATGCAGGATCAAAAGAAAACATACAACTCTAACAACTACCCTCAAGGCAGAACAAGAGGATGCAGTGAGAATATCCATAGAAAATGTCTGAGAAACTCCCAAAATTCCTAACCAGGCTGACTAGGGAAGTTCTTTCTCTCCCAAGGTCTATCAATCATGACTGAAGGAGGTGACTGCTCCTTCAAATATGAAGACAGCGATGTAAGACTTCAAGGAACACGAAAATGGAGGAAACATGACAAAACCAAAGGGATAAAAATTTTCAAGTAACCAACTACAAGGAAATAATTATCAATTAACTGCATGCTAAGACTTTCAAAATAAATGTTTCAAAAAAGCTGGGTACACTATAAAAGAACACACATAGACAACTAAATAAGATCAGGAAAACAATACATAAAAAAAAACCCAAACTTCAACAAAAGAGAATTCATAAAAAACAAAACAAATTCTGGAGCTGAAGAATACAATGAACAAAATGAAAAATGCAATAGTCAAGAGCAGACACAATCAAGCATAAAAAAGAATATGTGAATTGAAGACAAATAATTTCAAATATCCAGTTAGTGGAGGGGGGGTAAAAAATGAAGAAAGCATATGAAATATATGGGATAGCATTTTAAATAATCACTGTATGCACTATGGAAGTCAAAGAAGAAAAGAGAGAAAAAAGGGTTAGAAAGCTTATTTAAAGAAATAATGGTTGAAAACTTCCTAAATCATGAAGCTGTAAGAATTCCAATCAAAATCACAGAGATACATTATAATAAAGTTCTCAAAAATCAAAGACAAATATAGAATTTTTAAAACACCAAAAGAAAAGCAACTCGTAACATACAAAAGAAACATTATAAGGTTCTTAGTGGATTTTTCAGAACAAATCTTGCAGGCCAGGAAAGAGTGAGATGCTATATTCAAAGTTCTAAAAGAGAAAAACTGCCAACCAAGAACACTATACCCAGCAAAGCTGTCCTTCAGAAATGGAGACATACTGAACTTCTCAGAAAAACAAAAGCCAAGGAAATTCATCACCACTATATCTACCTTATAAGAAATGCTAAAGGGACCTCTAGCTAAATGGAAACAAATGAACACTAACAAGAAAACACAAGAAATTATAAAACCAACTGGTAAAAGTAAAGTAATACTCAAATTCAGAATACTCTTAATACTGGTATTCTGAAATCACTTTGAATTGTAGTATAAACTTTAAAAAACAAAAGCATTAAAAATAAATACAATAATTGGTTAATCAATACAAAATATAAAAAGATACAAAGGATGATCTAAGTACGATATTGTGAGGGTAAGGGAAGTAAGAGAGTAAAGGGTTTTTCTGAGACTGAACTTAAGTTGTTATCAGCTTAAAATGGACTATTATTAACTAATTACATTTTCCATAAACTTCATGGTAATCTGAAAGAAAAAACTTCCAGTAGATACACAAAAGACAGAGAGAAAATCAAAAGCATATCACTTACAGAAAATCATTAAAAATCAGAGTAAGACAGTGATAAAGGAAGAGAGGAATAAAAAACAGCCATAAAAAAATTAATGAGATGGCAATAGTAAGGATTACCTATCAATAATTACTTTAAATGTAAACGAACTGAATTCTACAAACAAAAGATACAGAGTCCAGTGGCTTAAAAAAAAAAAACAACAAGGTTCAACAATATGCTGCCAAAAAGAGTCTCAATTTACCTTAAAGGACACTTATACGGTGTAAGAGAAGAGATAGAAAAAAGAGAAAAAAGAGTAGCTTTATATATATAAAATCTGCAAAGTAGACTTTAAGTCAAAAGCTGTCACAAGAGACAAATAAGGTCATTATATAATGATAAAGGGTTCAATTCATCTAGGAGATATAACAATTGTAAATATGTAGGCACTCAACGCTGGAGCACCTTAATATATGAAAAGACTAGTAACAGGACTAAAGTGAGAAATATACAGTAATACAATAACAATAGTGATTTCACTAATGGAATTTCAACAATGGATAAAACATCCAGAAAGAAAATCAGTAAGTTAACAGTGGACTTCCAATAACACCAACTGGTTCTTCACATGGTCAGTGTTAGGACCACATAGACCTAACTAAGGGACATATACACAACATGTCACACAAGATCAGCAAAGTATAAATATTTCCCAAGCCCATACAAAACATTCTCCAGGATAGACCATATGTTACACCATAAAACAAGTTTTAACAAATTTAAGAAGACTGAAATCATACCAAGTATCTCTTCCAACCATAATGACATGAAACTGAAAATCAATAACAGAAGGAAATAGGGAAATTCACAAATATGAGAAAATTAACATACTCCTCAACAACCAACAGGTCAAAAAGAAATCAAAAGTAAATAGAGCACCTTGAGACAAATGAAAAAAAATCACAACATACTAAAACTTTGGGGAAGCAACAAGAGTTGTTCTGAAAGGGAGGTACATAGCAATAAATACCTACATTAAGAAAAACGATCTCAAACAACATAAATTTATACCTCAAGGAACTTGAAAAAGAACAAATTAAGCCAAAAGGTAGCAGAAGGAAGAATAAAGATTAAGGCAGAAACAAATGAAACAGAGACTCTATAAAAATCAAAGAAACTAAGAGTTGATTTATTGAAAAGATAAACAAAATAGACAAACCTTTAGAAAGACTAAGAAAAAATAGAAAAGACTCAAATGAAATTATAAATGAAATATGACATATTACAAGAAATCCAACACAAATATGAAGGACAGTAGGAGACTACTATAAAAATTAAATGCCGACAAAGTGGGTAACTTTTAGAAAAGGGTAAATTCCAAAAAAGACAACTTAAGACTGAATCATGAAGAAACAGTAAATATGAAAAGACCTATAATGAGTAAGGAGATTGAATTGAATCAAAAATCTCCCAACAAAGAAAAGCCAAGGTCCTAATAGTTCACTGATGAATTCTACCAAACATTTAAAGAATTAACACCAACCATTCATAAACTCTTACAAAGAATTAAAGAAAAGGAAACACATCTAAACTCACTTTATGAATCCAGCATTACTCTGATACCAAAATAAGACAAGGAAACACAGATGCAAAAATCCTCAACAAAATACTAGCAAGGCAAATTTGTCAGCATAGTAAAAGAATCATACAACAAGACCAAGAGATATTTGTCCTTGGGATGCAAGGATGGTTCAATATATGAAAATCAATAAATGTAAAACACCACATAAACAGAATGAAGGATAAAATTAATATAAAATCATCTCAATAAATGCAGGTAAAGCTTTAGACTAACTACATCTTTCATGATTAAAAAAAACACTCAATAATTGTGTATAGAAGGAATATACTTCAACATAATAAAGGACATATATGATAAGCCCACAGCTAATATAATATTCAGCAGTGAAAGATTGAAAACTTTCTATGATCAGTAACAAGAAAGTTGTTACTTTCTTGGGACGCCTGCGTGGCTCAGATGGTTAAGCATCTGCCTTCAGTTCAGGTCATGATCTCAGTGTCCTGGGATGGAGTCCCGCATCGGGGTCCCTGCTCAGTGGGGAGCCTGCTTCTCCCTCCCCCTCTGCCTACCGCTTTCCCTGCTTGTTCTCTCTATCTCTCTGACAAATAAATAAATAAAATCTTTTTTAAAAATTATAAAAAAAAGAAAGTTGTTACTTTCTTGTACTACTCCTATTCATCATAGTACTGGAGATCCTATGCAGAGCAATCAGGCAAGAAAAAAGAAATAAAAAGCATCCAAATTGGAAAGAAAGAAGTAATACTGTCTTTGTTTGCAGATGTTACAATCTCATATGCAGAAAATCCAAGGATTCCACCAAAAAAAACCTAGTAGGACTAATCAATGAATTCAGTAAAATTGCAGGACACAAAATTATCACACAGAAATTAGTTGTGTTTCTATACACCAAAAATGAAACAACTTAAAAGGAAATAAAACAATCCCATTCACAACAGCATCAAAAAAAATAAAATAGTTAGGAATAAATTTAAACTAGAACGTGAAAGATCTGTACACTCGACACTACATGACTTTGATGAAAGAAACTGAAAAGGACAAACAAATGGAAAGAGAGCCCGTGTTCCTGGACTAGAATAATTAATATTGTTAAAATGTCCATACTACCCAAAGTCATCTATAGATTCAAAACCCCTATCAAAATTCCAAAGTCATTTTTCACAGAAATAGAAAAAAAACAATACTAAAATTTGTATGAAACCACAAAAGACCTGCATTGATAAATCAATCCTGAGAAACAAAAAGAAGACAAGAGGCATCACACGTCCTAATTTCAAACTATACTACAAAACTATAATAATCAAAATAGTAAGGAGCTAGCATAAAACTAGACACAACCGATGGTACATAATCAAGGGCTCAAAAATAAAACCAAACACATACAGCCAACTAATATTTTAAAAGGGAGTCAAGAATATTCAATGGAGAAAGACATGTCTCTTCAATAAATGGTTTTGACAAACCTGATAACCACAAGCAGTGAATGTGGATCCCTATCTTACACCACCTACAAAAATGAACTTGGAACAACTTAAAGATTTAAAGAACTAAAACCATAAAATTCCTAAAAGAAAATGAAGAAGAAACTCCTTGACACTGATCTTGGCAACAATTTTTGGATATGGCATCAAAAGCATAAGCAAAAAAGCAAAAATCAAAAAGTGGGACTCCATCAAACTAGAAAGCTTATGCACAGCAAAAGAAACAATCAACAAAATGAAAAGGCAACCTCAAGAATGAAAGAATATTTACATATCATATAACTAATAAAGGGTTAATATGCAAAATATATAACAAAGTCATACAACTCAATGCAATTAAAAAGTAGGAAGAGGGTCTAAATAGTTATTTTCTCAGAGAAGACATTAAATGGCCAATAGATACATGAAAAGGTGTTCAATCATTAATCACTGGGGAAATGCAAATCAAAATCAAAACAAAATGTCACCTCACACTTCTTAGAATGGCCATCATCAAAAAGACAAAGAGATAACTATTGGGAAGGGTATGAAGAAAAGAGAAACCTTTTTTTCTTTTGGTGGGGATGTAAATTGGTAAAACCACTATGGAAACCAGTATGGAGTTTCCTCAAAAAATTAAAATAGAACTACTGTGTAGCATTTTTAAACTCAGGAATGTGGGGAAGATGGCAGAGCTCACACTCACCTTGTCCCACAACACACTGAGGCAACAACTATATGTACTCCAACTAACTGAAAACAACCTGTAGACTGGTGAAACAGATCTTCCATAGCTAGTCAGAGAGAGAAGACTACATCAAAGAGGGTAGGAAGGGCAGAGACATGGTCAGGAATGAAAGGCCTAGTATGACTAACCACAAATGGGAAGGATATCATAAGCATGAAGAAATGAGGGGATCAGAACCTACACCAACCATCCCCAGCCCTATGGACCTGCAATGGGAAGATGATTCCCCATTATGTCTGGCTTTGAAAATCAATGGGGCTTAACTCCAGGAGCTTTAAAAATCAGCGGGGCTTAACTCTGGGAGAGCTGGAAGGCTATACGAAACCACAGCTCCACTATTAGAGAGCCAGCATCCTAAATAACTCAGCCTGAGACATGGCACAGATGCAGCAGTTTGAAAAGTACCAGGGGCATAATAAAGGAGATTTAGTGACTAGTTTTAGGAGGTGTGCTGGAGGGGCAGGGATCTGCAGATTTCTTCAGGAACAAAGTGCTGGTGGGTGCTGTTTTTCTTGCCCTCCTCCAGTGGAAATAGCTGGATACTTGTAGGAACCAATTCTAACACACTCCTCCTACCTTGCTAGGACCATGTGCCCCACCCTGGAGTTCCCCTGCATATGTGCCCCACCTAACCTGCCCGCCTCAGCAAGCACCCCTGCAAAGTGACTCCGGCCCAGCCACACCCCGCATGCAGCCCCAGCCAGAATCAGAGCCCCTACAAAGTAACTCCTGCCCCAGTGAAGGGAGAATATAAACCCACAGACCAGTGCACCAACAGTTCTTCCAGCTAGGCTCTTTAGCTGGCAGCAAGGGAGCAGGCCCTGACCATTGGTGGACATGAAGCTGTCACAGTGGCTAATTACAAAGAGGTGGGCTAAGGGCCAGCTCCACCCACCAGCAAGTCCATCACAACTGTAGCTGGGCCTCTCAACAGCATGGAGAGCAAACCCTGCCCAGTGTGCCTAGAGCAGGTGAAGTGAGTCATTGAAACCAGCTAGGATAAGGGCCAGCCCCACTCACCAGCATGCCTACAGTAATTGCAACCCAGCCACAACAAAAGAACACATGCAGCCCACAGAGGAGACACCCCTAAAATACATGGCTCTAGTGACCAGGGGGATTTTCTACAGGGCACCACAGGACCCCTTCTACATAAGGTCACTACTTTCAAGACCAGGAGATGTAGCTGGCCTATTGAACACAGAAAAAAACACAAAGTGTTGGAAAAATGAAGACAAAGAGGAATATGTCACAGATGAAAGAACAACAAAATCACAGAAAAAAAAGCTAAATGAAACAAATAAGCAAAATGCCTGATAAAGAGTTCAAAGTAATGGTCGTAAAGATACTTACTGGACTTAAGAGAAGGGTGGATGTACTCAAAGAGAACTTCAACAAAGAGATAGAAAAAATAAAAAATAACCAATCAGAGCTGAAGAATATGATAACAAATGAAAAATACACTACAGGGAATCAACAGCAGATTACAGGATGTAAAAGAACAAATCAGTGATCTGGGAGACAGGGGAATGGACAGCACCAAGATAAGAGACACGAAAAGTATAAAGAAAAAGGCATCAAACCACAAGGGAGGAGAGCAAAAGAAGAAAGGAACAGAGAACAACTACAAGAAACAACCAGAAAACAATTTTAACAAAATGGTATTAAGTAAATACCTATCAACAATTATTTTTAATGTAAATGGACTAAAAACAGATGCTCTAATCAAGACATGACCTAACTGAATAGATAAAAAAGACAAGACCCATACGTATGCTGACTACAAGAGACTCACTTCAGACCTATAGACAACCATAGATGGAAAATGAAGAAATGGAAAAAGATATCCCATGCAAATGGAAGTGGGAAAAATAAAGCTGGGGTAGCAATACTTAGATCAGATTTTAAAAACAAAGATAAACAAAAAGGGCATTACATAATGATAAACAAGAGAATATAAAATATTATATATGTATGCACTCAAGATGGCAACACCTAAATACATAAAGCAAATATTAACAGTCACAAAGGCAGAAACTGACATTAACATATAATAATAGTAGGTGAATTTAACACCACATTTACATCAGTGGATAGATCATCCAAACAAAATCGGTAAGTAAACTGTGACATTGAATGATACATTAGACCAGATGGACTTTAAATAGATATATACAAAACATTCCAGCCAAAAAGAGCAGAGTAATTCTTCTCAAGTGTACGTGAAACATTCTCCAAGATAGATCACATGTCAGGCCACAAAACAAGTGTCAGTAAGTTTAAGAAGACTGAAAACCTATCATGCATCATTTCCAACCACAGTGGTATGAAACTAGAAATCAATTACAAGAAAAAACACAAATACATGTAGGCTAAACAACACGCTACTAAATAATCAATGGGTCAACTAAGAAATCGAAGAGGAAATAAAAAAAATACATGGAGACAACTGAAAATGAAAACACACAGTCCAACTCTTTGGAACACGGAAAAAGCAATCCTAAGAGTGAAGTAGCAATATAAACCTACCTCAATATACAAGAAAAATTTCAAAAATCTAATCTTATCCCTTAATAAACTAGAAAAATGAACAAACTATTTCCAAAGTTAGCAGAATGAAGGAAATAATAAAGATTAGATTGAAAAAATAGAAAAGATGAAAGAAACTAAAAGCTGGTTCTTTGAAAAGATCAATAAAATTGATAACTTTTACCCGGTCTCATCAAGAAAAAAAGAGAGAACCCAAATAAATAAAATTAGAAATTAAGAACAGAAATTACAACCACCACTGCAGAAATACAAAGAATTATAAGATAATACTATGAAAAATTACATGCCAACAAATTGGGCAACCTAGAAGAAATAGATAAATTCCTATAAATATACAATCTTCCAAAACTGAATCATGAAGAAATAGAAAACTTGAACAGACTGACTAACGGTTACAAAATTGAAATGGAAATCAAAAAACTCCCAACAGGGGCACCTGGGTGTCTCAGTCAGTAAAGCATCTGCTTTCAGCTAAGTCATGATGTCAGGGTCCTGGGATCGAGAAGCAGGGAGCCTGCTTCTGCCTCTCCCTCTGCCCTCCCCCCCCACCCCGGCTCATGTTTATTCTCTCTCTCTCAAATGAATAAATAAAATCTTTAAAAAAAAAGAAAAAGGAGAGATGTATGCAGATGTGTTCATATTTACATTGCAATGATAACTTAATGTGTGTGCATCTCTTTGGCTGTACTATAGGAATAAATTGATTCAATGGAAACATACCTCCTTGGTAATATTTGAATAGTGTAGATTGGATAACGAATTCTTTTTAGAAGCATTGTATGTTGTGTACTCTTACTTTGTCTCAGTTTTAATTGAACATTAAAGGAATGCAGTATTTTAATTGTAACTCTGCCAATATCTTTATCTAGAGGCCTGTTGCCATTTTTGTCTTTTATGAAATTTTTGTCACCAAGAAAGTCAGGATTACTTTTTTTTTTTCTTTCAGATGGAGTTGGTGTGGTGTATTCTTGGTTATCAAAATACTCAGAGTTTGGGGACTTTGAAATGGTAAATATTCATGGTGATAAAAAAGCATGATACATAACTGTACAATCTTAATTACATTAAAATGCTTACTTATATAGATACACACATGGGACCTAGAAGTCAAACTGTAAACTGCTTGTGATTATGGATGACTCTGTTTTTGCTTCTCGTGTTTTTCAGTTTCCTTTTATGCACATGTTAACTTTTAAAAAATAAATTTTTTAAAACCTAAAAAAAGAAAAAAGAAAAAAGAAAGAAAAGAAAAGAAAGAAAACTCCCAACAAACAAAAATCCAGGACCAAATGTTCTCACAGGTGAACACCAAATATTTAAAGAAGAGTTAAGGGGCGCCTGGGTGGCTCAGTCATTAAGCATCTGCCTTCGGCTCAGGTCATGATCCCAGGATCCTGGGATCAAGCCCTGCATCAAGCTCCCTGCTCGGTGGGGAGCCTGCTTCTCCCTCTACCACCCACCCTGCTTGTGGTCCCACTCTTGATGTGTCTCTCTCTCAAATAAATAAATAAAATCTTTAAAAAAAAGGACTTTAAAAAAATAAAGAAGAGTTAATGTCTATTCTTCTCAAACTATTGCAAAAAAATAGAAGACAAAATTTCCAAATTTATCCTATGAGGCCAGCATTATCCTAATATCAAAACCAGACAAACATTACAAAAACCAAAACTACAGGCCAATATCCTTGATGAACACAGATGCAAAACTCCCCCAAAAATATTAGCAAATCAAAATCAACAATACCTTAAAAGGACCACTCACCACTAGAATTTTTTCCAGGGATGCAAAGATATTTCACTATTCACAAATCATTATGATACATCATATTAACAAGAGAAATGATAAAAACCATATGATCATCTCAATAGATGCAAAAAAAAGCATTTGAAAAAAAAACAACATGTATTCATGATAAAAGTTCTCAAAAAGATGGTTTTAAAGGGAACATACCTCAATATAATAAAGGCCATATATAAAAAATCCACATCTGGGGCGCCTGGGTGGCTCAGTTGGTTAAGCGACTGCCTTCGGCTCAGGTCATGATCCTGGAGTCCCTGGATCGAGTCCCGCATCGGGCTTCCTGCTCGGCAGGGAGTCGGCTTCTCCCTCTGACCCTCCCCCCTCTCATGTGCTCTCTCTCTCTCTCATTCTGTCTCAAATAAAAAAAAAAAAAATCTTTAAAAAATCCACAGCTAACATTCTATTAAATGGCAAAAAGCTGAAAGCTTTTCCTTTTTTTTTAAGATTTTATTTATTTATTCATGAGAGACAGAGAAAGAGAGAGAGAGAGAGGCAGAGGGAGAAGCAGGCTACCAAGGAGCAGGGAGCCCGATGCAGAACTCGATCCCCGGACCCTCGGATCATGACCTGAGCCGAAGGCAGACGCTTAACCATCTGAGCCACCCAGGTGCCCAGCTTTTCCTCTAAGATCAGGAACAAGACACGGATGTCCACTTTCATCACTTTTTTTGACATAGTACTGGAAGTCCTAGCCACATCAATCAGACAAGAAAAATAAATAAGAGTATGCAAATTATAAAGGAAGAAGTAAAACTGCCACCATTTGCAGATGACATGATATTATATATAGAAAATCCTAGACTCTACCAAAAAAGTATTAGAATAATGGATTCAGTTGCAGGATACAAAATTAATATACAGGAATCTGTTGAATTTCTATACACTAATAAAAAATTAGCAGAAAAAGAAATTGAGAAAACAATCGCATTTACCACTGCACCAAAAAAAATAAATACTTAAGAATAAATTTAACCAAGGACTGGTGAACAAACTATAGTATGAAAACTGTAAGACCCTGATGAAATAAACTGAAGCTAATGAAAAGAAACACTATGCTTGTGGATTGAAAGAATTAATATTGTTAAAATGTCCATATTACCCAAAGCAACCCAGATTCAATGCAATCCCTATCAAAATACCAATAGTATTTTTCACAGAACTAGAACAAAGAATCCTAAAATTTGAATGGAATCACAAAAGACCCCAAAAAGCCAAAGCAATCTTGAAAAAGAAGAACAAAGCTGGAGGTATCACAATCTCAAATTTCAAGACATACACAAAGTTACAAAAAGATATGGTACTGGTAGAAAAACAGACACATAGATCAATAGAACAGCATAGAGCCCAGAAATAAATACATGCTTATTTGGTCAGTTAATCTATGACAAAGGAGACAAGAATATCCAGTGCAGAGAAGACAGTCTCTTCAATAAATGATGTTAGGAAAACTGGACAGCCACATGCAAAAGAATGAAACTGGACCATTTTCTATCATATACAAAAATAAACTCAAACTGGATAAAAGGCCTAAATGTGAAACCTGAAATCATAAAACTCCTGGAAGAAAACATACACAGTAGTCTCTTGGACATTGCCCTTAGCAACATATTAATGGAAATGTCTCCTGAGGCAAGGGAAACAAAAGCAAAAATAAACTATTGAGACTGTAACAAAATAAAAAGCTTTGCACAGCAATGGAAACCATCAACAAAATCAAAAGGCAGCCTGTCAAATGGGAGTAGATATTTGCAAATGATACATTCAATAAGGGGTTAATATCCAAAATATATAAAGGTCTTATACAATTCAATACCAATCTCTCCAAATAATCCAATTAAAAAATGGGCAAAGGACCTGAATAAACACATTTCCAAAGAAAACATACAGATGGCCAACAGATACATGAAATGATGCTAAACATCACTCATCATCAGGGGAATGCAAATCAAAACCACAATGAGGTATCACTTCACACCAGTCAGAATGGCTAGTATCAAAAAAATAAAAATTAAGAAGTGTTGGTGAGGATGTGGAGAAAAAGGAACCCTCATGCACTGTTGGATCGTCCATTGATACAACCACTGTGGAAAATAGTACAGAGGCTCCACAAAAAGTTAAAAATAAAAATATTATGTGTTCCAGTAATTCCACTACTGGGTATTTACCCAAAGAAAACAAAAACACTAATTCAAAAGATATATGCACCCCTGCAGCATTATTTACAACAGCCAAGATATGGAAGCAACCTAAGGGTATGTCTATAGATGAATGGACAGAGAAGTGGTATACACACACAGACACACACACAGAAGAATATTACTTAGGCATATATAACAACATGGAAGGACCTAGAGGGTATTATGCTAAGTGAAATAAGTGATACAGAGAGACAAAAATTAAATGATTTCACTTATATGTAGAATCTAAAAAACAAAACAAATGAACAAATAAACAAAGAGAAACAAACACTACAAAGAACAGATTAGTGGTTGCCAGAGAGGAGGGGGGTGGGGGACAGGCAAAAGAAGTGAAAGGGATTAAGAGGTATAAAAGTACAATTATAAAATAAGTCAAAGAAATGAAAAGTATAGCATGGGGAATATAGTCAATAATACTGTAATACCGTATGGTGACAGTTGGCGATTTTACCTACCATGGTACACACTGAGTAATATACAAAATTATAGAATCACTATGTTGTACACCTGAAACTAATGTAACATTCTATGTCAACTGTACTCCAATAATAGAAATAAATTTGTGTATATTTATAATTACATTTATACTACCATGAACTACTATGTGATTCAGTAACCAAACTTCTGGGTATGTATGCAAAGGCAATGCAACTATGTACTTTATCCACTTTATGGTTGTTCATATGAGTTAGTTTGAAAATGTCCAATTCTTTTGTAAACCCATAAAGTGGGTAAAGTACACACTGGCACTGCAGATTAGGAAATGGAGGAGAGGCTACATAACTTATGAAAAATCAAAGCTAATAGGTAACAAATTCAAAATTCAAACATGTTTCTAACTCTGTATCTGTGTTCTTCCCATTTGATAAGACAGCCTTTCCAAAAATGGAGGTAGAACATCAGGGGTCAGAAATGACGCCACCAGTCAAGATAAAATAATATGTGGAAAACCAAACAATCCAGATATCAAAGATACAATTCTAAAAGTAAAGCAACTTGCAACTCCATTCAAAAATTTTATTTATGAATCCTGTTCCATCAAATTTGGGTTTGCATATAAAATATTAAATAGACAATTTGGTTAGAGTAATGAATATAGGAATAAAAGATACCATAGAAAGGATGGTAATATTCATATTAAATATGCAAAGAAAACAAACTACCAATCAGAACTATCAAAGTATGAAGAATCAAACGATGTTTTGAAATATTTTAGACAGTAAGTACCAAAATTACAAAAGTCATTTTTTCTGAATGTGCTTTATAAATGGTAATACAACCCAAATACATCCACATACTTGGCAGTCAAAGGTAGGCTATAAACCAAGAACCACAAGAACAAGGAAAAGAACCAATAACAGCTACAACCCTGAGATAGGAAAATGAGTATCTACTGCTGAAGTATATTGGGGGCAAGATGGCCTGGCAGGGATTTCTGATCCAAAATCAAATCAGTGTAGACATTCAAAATATATTTTTGAAGGACAGATTGCAAACCTTAACAAATATCTCAGTTGAGGAAGCCAAAATGAATTCTTCTTTTTAAAGATATATTTATATATTTGAGAGAGAGAGAAAGTGAGAGTAAGAAGGCATGAGAGGGAGGGGCAAAGGAAGAGGGAGAGAATGCCAAGCAGACTCCATGCTGAGTGTAGAGCCCACCGCGAGGCTTGATCTCAAGACCTTGAGATCACAACCCGGGGATCAAGACCTGAGCCAAAACCAACAGTCAGATGCTCAACCGACTGAGCCACCCAGGCACTCCCAAAATGAATTCTATCATATGTTTCCAGTACTTCCTAATGCCTGCCACTACATATCCTATTTTATTTGTTAAAAGATTCTAACTACCCAATTTCTAAAGAGATGAGCTGTGAGCAACTTTCTAGAGAAGCAATGACAGACACTATGTATTATGAGTAAGTTGCTATGTATCATTAGTGATTCAAAGATGAAGAACCTTCTTCAGGAGTTTATAGTCTACTCAGTGGGCATGCACTCATGGTATAATATGGTAAATCCTCTACGAAAATTACAAACAGGGTCCAAGGTGAAAGGAAATGTCCTCAGTTGGAGGACAGAAAAGAGTTTCACTTATTCTGAGAACTAAAGAAAGAAATATTTCAAAAAGCAAAAAGATGAGAGAAAAGTTTCTCTAGTACGGTGAAACATGCAAGATGTAGGAAAGACCTTCCTACGTGTTTTGTATCCTCTTCGACCTTTTTTTTAATTCAAGTATAATTAACATTCAGTGTTATACTAGTTTTAGGCATAAAATTTAATGGAAACAATTCCATACATTTCTCAGTGCTCACCATGATAAGTATATTCGTAAGCTCCTCCATATTCTGGATTACTGAGGTCCCCTCAACATTTTAGAAAATCCTTACATTAGATCTTGCACATCATCCACACCTGAAGCAAATCCCACAAGCCAAGAGATCTTGCTGAACAAGGAAAAGTAAACTAAAACATGAAAAAACACTGAGCACATATTTAAAAGCAATGTTCACAGGAAGACCTGAGCCAGTGGCAAAAGGGAAACTTCATTTGCAATGGCTTTTAGTTATGAATCTTAGAAACACTAGTGTGCCAAAATACTGCTTAAGAATTTATTGCTTTTAAAATAACTCTTTGAAGGCAAAGCTGTGTTTTGTTTATAACCATCCAGTTTCTAACACAATAGTGAACATGTACCAGAAGTTAATTGACTTTGATTTCCTTTTGATGAACTCATGTCTTAAGCATACTATCCACTGGAATAAAATTTGATAACTTCCTTGGAAAATTAAAGAGTGTATACTTCACCTTGGAACATAAGTGGTAAATGTTTTTAAAATTTTTACAGAAGACAATTTCAACAGAAAATTCCATTAAAACGGCAACATTCATATCCACTCACTTTAAGGATCCCCAACAAAGGAAAATTGGGCTAGACCATTCAACTTGGACTTCAAAAGTGAGTGAACTTAATGGTATTTGGCCAAAGCCTTCATTAAATTCTCAGGCTTAATTAGAGGATACCAAACCTTAGGTTTGGTTTTAACACCAGATTTGTTATATGAATACTTTCTCTACCATTTCAAATTTTTGCCATAGATCCTACCATGGTCTGAATAAAGATATGCTTATTTGGGGAGTGTGTTATTTTGAGTATAGTTATTGATGTATATTGTTGTTGTCTTAATGAACTAAATCTGCAATAACAGCTACACTGGTAGGAAATCTGCTAAAATGGCTGAGTTGAATCCTAATAAATTCAATCCATAATGCCAATGGCAACTGTGTTCATAATCATAATAACAACACTGCACTTCTTTCCCAATACAATTCACAATCCCAAATGCCATTTCCTACCTCACACCTATCCACATGCACAACTGACCTGTTTTTATCTTTTTATAATATTTCTTCCCTCCATTAATATGTACTCTTGAAAAGCAACTTTTCTTATGCATTAAGTCAAAGTTTGAAATCACCAGTATCATATGCACTGCATTAAACTGCTTCTGTATTTTAACTATTACAATAAAAATGCTTTCAATTTATATGATAGTACAAAAATGTTGAATGTTATAAAAGATACACTTACATAATAATTTTAACATTCAAATTCCAAAATAGCATGAATTTTATTTATACAAATATATGTGATAATTTTTCAAAGAATAAAGTTCATTTAAGATTCCAAGAAGTTATTTTTTGGGGGGCACCTGGGTAGCTCAGTTGGTCAAGCATCTGACTTCGGCTCAGGTCATGATCCCAGATCCTCCCGGGATCCCGAGTCCTCCCGTGATCAAGCCCCACATTGGCCTCCCTGCTCAGCAGGGAGTCTGCTTATCTCTCTCTTTCCCTATGCCCCCCCCACTCATGCGCTTTCTCTCTCTCTCTCTCAAATAAATAAAATCTTAAAAAAAATTCGAAGAAGTTATTTTGTTGGTAAATACTTAAAACATTAAAAGATCTTCTTCAAAATTAGTTATAATATTAATGTCTATAGAAACTGAGTTTAAAGTATGAGATGATCATTGGGGATCATTTGTTGTCCTTCATATGCTATCATAAGTCAGATTATTTCATGACCTCAATGTAAAACTTCAAACAGTTGACTATTTTTCTACTTCGACCAGAAGTTATTTACTTTACACCTGACTGGTTCTTAAGCACAGATTTAGATACTAGCTTTCACATGTTAGGTGCATTTCTTATCTGGTGAATATAACCATATCTGAATATTAAAGGAAAATATAAATAATATTATCTTTGCTATGCAAATTAGAAATGCCTCTGGGATAAAACCAGGCCTCCAGGTATTTTCAAATAAGCAGATGCAGAAGTGTATTTCATGTTCAGTTTACTTCCCAACTACTTTAAATACTATTGATCTCAGCATTGTTTACATATAATTATATCTGGTTCATTTTCCTTTGAAACATTTATTTTTGATGATAACATGAAAATTTACCAAAGGCACTGAAAGGAATAGGTAAGCCTTTATCAATGTTACTGAATGGCCAAAGATTATTGGTGTCTCATATGAACATTTTAAAGTTACCACAATTGTTGTATTTTTTATTGCTCAAGACTCCAATTCATGTCTTTTCTTATTTTTTTATTTTTATTTATTTATTTATTTATTAGAGAGAAAGAGAGCATGAGAGGGAGTAGGGTCAGAGGGAGAAGCAGACTCCCTGCTGAGCAGGGAGCCCGATGTAGGACTCAATCCCGGGACTCCAGGATCATGACCTGAGCCGAAGGCAGTCGCTTAACCAACTGAGCCACCCAGGCGCCCTTTTCTTATTGTTTTAAAAAACAGGAAATATTTGTTCATAAAGTAATCTTTAATGCTACAGATAGTTTTCAAAAGTTTATAGTAAAACACTATAATCCTACTCAATGGGTTTTGGGGATCACTCTTTTCTTCCTGGTTTATATTCTCCTGAATAACCTTATAAAATGATAAATCTGCTAAAAACAATTTTTAGCAAATCCTCAAAAAAATGAGGATTGTTTGGTGTTACTTCCAGATAACAGAATGAATGTGCCTGCTATTCATAACTATAATATAGTTTAGATTTACAATTGGTTTTAAAATGTTTTAGTTTGGGAGTGCCTGGGTGACTTAGTCAGTTAAGCATCCAACTCTCAATTTCAGCTCAAGTCATGATCTTGGGGTCATGGGATCGAGCCCCACATCGGGCTCCACAGTCAGTGCAGAGTCTGTCCCTCTCCCGCTGTTCCTCCCCCTGCTCGTGTTCTCTCTCTAAAATAAATAAATAAAATCTTAAAAAAATGTTTTAGTTTGTTTAGTAATTATAAATTCATTATATACTCACCCCACTCCCAATACATACATAAAAGTAAATAATTCCCAATGGCAATTGAAGGCCTATACTTAACTGCTAGAATTCTGGGATACTATTGTCTACACATAAATGAAGATAAGATACTTTGAAGACAAAGATCTTCCAGAAACAACTAATGATCTATTTCACTTGACTTTATGAGTAATTTCATCAGTTTTATAGATGTTGGAGCTATCCCAGCTGGGACCCTCCCATTAGAACTCACATAATTATGTTCAACTGAATAAAGCTCTAGGTCAGATATGGCATACAGGGTTTCTCACCTGTGCAAAACAGAGATCTGACTGGAATACTGTTTTAATTCAGGACTCAACAGGAAAGAGAATTGTAAACAATCAGTAAAGACTACTATGGCATGGAAGGGGAAGAATAATGATACAATGGCCAGGTATTTACCCCTCCCCCTAAGGTAAAAGCTTCACCTATCAACTGCTTAAATCCCATCTGAATAGGAGATTCTAACAACGTCATGTCACACAGTCCAATTAATTCCTAAATACAGTGTCAAAATATAAGTTTTAAAAACATGATCATTGGGGCGCCTGGGTGGCTCAGTCGTTAAGCGTCTGCCTTCGGCTCAGGTCATGATCCCCGGGTCCTGGGATTGAGTCCGGCATCGGGCTCCCTGCTCTGCACGGAGCCTGCTTCTCCCTCTCCTCCCAGCTCCTGCTCTCTCTTGCTACCTCTGTCTCTCTCTCTAATAAATAAATAAAATCTTTTAAAAAATAAATAAAATAAAAACATGATCACCTTCCACTCGTAGGAAAAAAGATTCCAAGTAATTCTCTCCATGTCTCCTTCAAAGCACAACTAAAAACCCTGGGCATTATATATAAAATAAACCAGAAAACTCTGAAGGTAAAGGAAAAAGGACAGGCTGGGAATCTTGGAGGTCAAGGAACAACACAGTGATAAGTTCCCTAGATTTTCTTTTTGCCTTATATATCCCAGATTTGGAGCTGGAAAAGTTGACAACCTAGAAATGTCAATAAGAGCAGTAAAAAAAAAAAAAAAAAAAAAACTCTCAGCAAAAGCCTGTTCTATCTAGCCAAAAAACCAGGAAAGAGGTAGCCTAACAAGAAAAAACTTTAGACATTAACCACTCTATCTCAGCATATCACCACAAGAAAAAAACAATGTGGCCCCACTACCACCCACACCAACAAAGGCCAAGTTTGGTAACCCAGACTTTAATCCATGCAAGGCTGTACCTCCCCTTCCCCACTGGGGCAATGTCTGAACTTTCACTATTCTGGAGAATCCTTGCAATTAGATCTTGAACATCATCCACACCTGAAGCAAATCCCACAAGCCAAGAGAGCTTGTCTAACAGGAAAAACTAATCAGAACTTTCACCACTGCCTTTAAGTCAGTGAAGGAAGAACAGTAAGGAGGTATTCTAGCTCTTCCCAGCCAGGGTACATCAGTGGAGGCCTAGTAGAGAGTGGTAACTCCCGTACCCATTCAGCAGTAATAAAAAGCCATTCCCCACTATTCAGGTGTCAACAAAGGCCGAGAAAGGCATCTAAACTTCTAACCTCTTCTAAAGTAAAAGAGAGGTAACCACCTCTCCCCCTTACGGAGTGATATCAAAGAAAGCCAGCTTAAACAGAAGGTTTAAATAAGACATGGAGTCCAACATGTCCAGTTGCAATTAAAAAAATAACTCATCATACCAAGAACCAGGAATATATAAAATGGAATTTAAAAAAAATCAATAGAAGCTAACACCAAGATGACAGAACTGTTAGAATTATCCAACTAAATTGTAAGGCAAACCATAGTGCAAATGCCTTAACAAGCAATTATAAAGACACAAGAAACAAACTAGAAACCTCAGCAAAGTCATAAAAAGCCTCAGCAAAGAGAGAGAGATACAAAGAAAAATCAAATGGAAATTTCAGAAATGAAAAGTACAAAAAACAAAATAATCGTGCAGAGGACAGAGTAAAGAATCAGTGAACCAGAAAAGAGAAAAACAGAAATGAAGACGAATGGTTCTTACTTCCCCTAAAGACACCGACTTTGTCTCCACAAACATTTCTAGAAATCCTCCAACAGACTATGACCATTCATGTTTTTCAAAATTCTAGAAGCTTTTCCTCGGGCTTTCAAGGGTTATTCTCTTACACTCTATGATGTCAAAGATAAAACATCAGCATAAATGAATAAAGTATAACCATGTTGGAGGCATTAATATAAAAGATTTTTACAAATCAAATACTTTATGAAAGCAACATATATACACGTATAACTAGACTTAGCAACAAGTGCACTGAAATTCCTAGACAGCTGTTTGACCCAGAATATTTTTTTACCACATTCAGCCTTTTCTAAAGAAAATTCTTCATCTTTAAGTTTTAAAAGTTGAGCCAATTTTAGAATGATATCCAGAAAAAAAGGAACACCCACAGAAAAACCTGAGGCATTCATACCTTTGATAATTATGAAAACTATATGATTTAAAGGCAGTGAAAAACCCAAGTACTTGCAGTTATTTTGAGTAATTCCCAACACTTTGACACCCCTAAGTATTTTATTCACACAAGATTCTAAAAGTACCCATAGATTTCTTGACCTACTGGCATAGTAAATGAAAGTAATAAAACTACCATTAATCATTTCCAAGCAGGCATCCAAAAAAGAGAAGAAATCAAGAAAAAGGTAATTCCATGTGCATTTTAGAAAACTGATTTTTAAAAATTTTATGGGTATAGTAACACACAGTGTTACACTAGTTTCAGGTATACATACTGATTCAACTTCTTTATATATTATGCTACGCTCACAAGTTTAACCACCCTATGTCACCATACAGCGCTATTACAGTATTATACTATTATACACTATTACACTCTTACACTATTCCCTATGCTGTGCCTTTTATTCCCACGACTCATTCATTCCATAACTGGTAACCTGTATCTTCCACTCCCCTTCATTCAGTTTGCCCATCCTCCCATTCCCCTCCCCTCTGGCAACCATTAGTTTTTGTCTATATTTACAGATATGATTGTTTATTAATTTGTTTTTTTTAGATTCCACATATAAGTGAAATCATATGGTATTTGTCTCTCTCTGACTTATTTCATTTAGCATAATACCCTCTAGGTCAATCCATGTCACAAATACCGAGATCTCATCATTTTTTATGACTGCATAATATTCCATTACACATATATACCATATCTTCCTTATTCATTCATCTATCAATGGACACTTAGGTTGCTTCCATATCTTGCTTATTGTAAATAATGCCACAATAAACACAGGGCATATATCTTTTTAAATTAGTGTCTTCCTTTTATTTGGATAAATACCCAGTAGAATTATTGGTCATATGGTATTTCTATTTTTAATTTTTTGCGGAACTCCCATACTGTTTTCCACAGTGGCTGCACCAGTTTGCATTACCACCAACCGTGCACTAGGGTTCTTTTTTTTCACACCCTCACCAACACTTATTTCTTGTCTTTTTTATTTAGCCATTCTGAAAGGTATTAGGTGATATGTCGTTGTGGTTTTGATTTACATTTCCCTGACAATCAGTGATGTTGAGCATCTCTTCATGTGTCTGATGGACATCTATAGGTCTTCTTTGGAAAAACATACTACCCAAAGCAATCTACAGATTCAGTGCAATCCCCACCAAAATACCAACAGCATTTTTCACTGAACTAGAACAAATAATACTAAAATTTGTATGGAACCACAAAAGACCCCAAAGAGCCAAAGCAATCTTGAGAAAGAAAAACAAAGCTGGAGATATCACTAGATGTCAAGATATACTACAAAGCTGTAGTAATCAAAATAATATGGTACTAGCACAAAAACTGACACATAGATCAATGGAACAGAATAGAGAGCCCAGAAAAAAATCCCATGTTTATATGGTCAATTAATCTTCAATAAAAGGGGCAAGAATATACAATAGGAAAAGACAGTCTTCAATAAATGGTGCTGGGAAGTCTAAACAGCAACATGTAAAAGAATGGAACTGGACCACTTTCTTTCACCATACACAAAAATAAACTCAAAGTGGATTAAAGACCTAAATGTGAGACCTGAAAGTATTTTAGAAAATGTTTAAGCAATAGCTACTGTTTTAAAATTTTCAAGAAAAAAAGAAAGGAATCAAGTTTTAAGATAAAATAACCCCAAGATCTCAGTAGCTTAACACCCAACAACACACAGTTTACTTCTAATAGCACCTTCTGATACAAGTTAGAAATGGATGGAAAGGGAGAGTGCTCCGCTTTATGAGTCACTCAAAGACCCAGCTTCTTGCATCTTGTGGATCCTCTGAATCCTTCCCATTCAGCTGGCAGATAGGACAAGGGAACTGGTGCAAGAGTGCCTGGCCTAAAAAGTATCTTTCCTGTGCCAGGCCTAAAAGTAGAATATATTATTTCCACCCACAATCCATTTGCCAGGATTCAATTGTAATGTCATGCCTAAAGGCAAAAGGAAACTGGAATACAGTCCAGTTGTATGCCCAGAAAAAAGAAAGTAAGCCCTAGCAGTCTCTGCCATAATAGTATCAGTACCTTATCAGAAGTCCGAAAACATGGTATAATGATACCTGAAATATTTTCAATACAGATTAGTATTCTCTATATTGCAGGTATAGTGGGCTACATTTCCCTTTTTCATCATTGTATTTACAGTGCCTGGTATAGTGCTGGACATCTCCTAAACATTGGATAAATATTTCATGCTAAATCGATCAACTGATGGAAAGAAATCATGTTAAATTTCTAATATTCAGTGTCCCCTAATTGGGAACTTTCTATATAACAGTAAAACAGAATCACTATATTTCTATATAAGGAAAATAAGAGCTCACTTTCAGTAAAACTAACTCTGAGGACTGGCAAAGCACTGTTAACAGTTTTACTCCTCAAAAATAAATCAGAAGGGGTATTTTAGGCTCCCACCAGGAATGCAAAATGACCTCCTCTTCTCCTTCTGAAAAAAGCACAATTTAGAGTCTCCGAATAGTTTAAATTTTAGTTTCAAGTAATATACACAGAGACAAGGCCAATTTCAATGGTTCAAAAGGATGTTAACAGTAATTATTTGGAGCACCTGGGTGGCTCAGATGGTTAAGCGTCTGCCTTCGGCTCAGGTCATGATCCCAGGGTCCTGGGATCGAGTCCCGCATTGGGCTCCCTGCTCCTTAGGAGCCTGCTTCTCCCTCTGCCTCTCTCTCTCTCTCTCTCTCTCTCTCTCTCTCTGTCTTTCATGAATAAATAAATAAAATCTTTAAAAAAAAACAGTAATTATCTGGACCAATAAAAAGAGATCCTAGATATTTACAAGACTGCCATTATAATCTACTAGTTCTAGGATTACTCAAGATTCTGAATCTACTCAAAGTAAATGTGAAAATCGGCCAGACTATGAGAGTTAACAAACTTTCCATAAACTCCTGCCCCCATATTTTGTGACTGCAGCTAACCTGGTATTCTGGCAAAACTACTGCCCTCACTAAATGAACACAAGACCTCAGAATTGATTACCCCACCTCCCCACACCCACAACCCCAGTCATAATCCCTATTTAACAGGGCCTTAAACCTCTCAGGTTTCAAATTAAAAAAAAAAAAAGGAAAAAGATACATTTTTATAACAAATGATATATAAAGTATACCATTTATATAAAGTATAATAAAATAAGTATTTGTGGTTAATAAATACTGCTTAATGTATCTTTTCAACAAGGAATTCAAGAATGTTAAAAATACCAAAAGGCTGGGGCGCCTCGGTGGCTCAGTCATTAAGCCTCTGCCTTCAGCTCAGGTCATGATCCCAGGGTCCTGGGATGGAGTCCCACATTGGGCTCCCTGCTCAGCATGGAACCTGCTTCTCCCTCTCCCACTCCCCCTGCTTGTGTTCCCTCTCTTACTGTGTCTCTGTCAAATAAATAAAATCTTTTTTAAAAAATACCAAAAGGCCTAAAAATCTGCTAATCAATGGTCACATATCCTTATCTCTTATTTTAACCAAGTTATACCAAGTTATGCACTCAAACATAGTAACAGGACACAACAAAAAAGACCACTAATCAGTATCACCCATAATTGTTCTCAAGTCATATATACTTATACCATTTTTGTTGTTGCCGTTACAATTCCTTTAAAAAGATGAGGAAGTGTTTTTTGTTTCTCTTCATGTATTTGATTTAAAAAACATTTTAGTGTACTAAGAAAATGTAACATGAGATCTACCTTAAAAATGTTTAAGTGCACAATACAGAATTGTTAACTATGGGCACAATGTTGTACAGCAGATCTGAGGAACTTACCTTGTATAACTGAAAGTTTATACCTACTGAATAGGAACGTCCCATTTCACACTCTCCTCCAGACCCTGAAAAAAACAGGGTTTCTATTTCTGTGAATTTGACTATTTTAGATACTTCATAGAAGTAGAATCATGCAGTATTTGTCCTTCTGTGACTGGTTTTCACTTGGCATATGTCTTCCAGTTTTATTCATGTTGCATATAGCAGGACTTCCTTCTTTTTAAAGGCCGAATAATATTCCTTACATGTATATATATCACATGTTGGTTTTATCCATTCACCTATCAACGAACATTTATGTTTTATCCATACCTTGGTTACTGTGCAATGCTGTAATGAATGCAGGAGTGCAGTATCTCTGATATCATGATTTTATTCCCTTTGGATCTATACCCAGAAGTGGGATTGCTAAATCACAAGGTAGTTCCAGTTCTAATTTTTTGAGGAACCTCCAGTTTTCCATAATGCCTGCACCATTTTACATTCAGACAATCGGTGTGCAAGGGTTACAACTGCTCCACATCCATACTAGTTATCTTTTGCTTAATTTTTTTTTTTATAATCACCATCCTGCCACTTATTAAAGTCCTGTGTCCATTTTTTTAAACTGGGTTTTTGGCTACTGAATTACTTACATATTTGTATTCCTTACATATTTTGGATATTAACACATTATCAGACATATGGTTTGCAAATATTTTCTCCCATTCTGTAGTAGCCTTTCCCTGTTTCCTGTTCTGTGTAGAGCTTTTTATTTTGAGGTAGTCCCACTTGTCTATCTTTGCTTTTGTTGCTTACAGTTTTGGTCATTACACAGAAATCACAACCAATATCAATATCATGAAGTTTTCCCCCTATGTTTCGTTCCAGCGGTTTTACAGATTTTGGTCTTAAATTTAAATCTTTAATTCATTTTGAGTTGATTTTTGTGTACTGTATAGGAAAGGATTCCAATTTCATGTTTTGGTATGTGAATACCCAATTTTCCCAACACCACTGTTGAAGACTATCCTTTACCCATTTGGCACTAATATCAAAAATCAATGACCACGTTTGCATGGATTTATTTCTGAGCTTTCTATTCAGCTCCATTGGTCTATATGTCTGTTTTTATGACAGTACCGTACTGTTTTGAATACTGTCACTCTGTAATACTGTCACTTTGATTTTGAAAGCAGGAAGTGTGATGCCTCCATCTTTGTTCTTCTTGCTCAGAATTGCTTTGGATATTTGAGCTCGTTTGTGGTTCCACATTTCAGTACTGTTCTATTTCTATGAAAAATGCTATTGGAATTTTGGTAGAGATTGCATTTAATCTGTACAGTGTGATGAGTACTATGGATATTTTAATATATTAAGTCTTCCAATCCAGGAACACAGGATGTCTTTCCATTTAATTGTCTTTTTAATTTTTTTCATTGATGTTTTACAGTTTTCAGTGTACAGACCTTTTACCCCCTTTGTTAAGTTTATTCCTAAGTATTTTATTCTTTCTCATGACATTATAAGGGAATAGTTTTCTTACTTTCCTTTTAGAATAGTTCTTTGTTAGCATATACAAATGCAACTCATTTTTGTATATTGATTTTGTATCCTGCAACTTTACTAAATTCACTTATTCTATTCTAAGAGTTTTTCTGTGGAGTCTTTAGGGTTTTCTACACACAGATTATGTCATCTCCAAAGACAGTTTTCTTCCTTTCCAATTTGTTGCCTTTTATTATTTTGCTTATCTAATTTCTCTGGCTAAGACTTCCAAAACTGTGTTGAACAGAAGTACAGAAAGTAGGAATCCTGCTCTTCAAAAAAGCTTTCAGCTTTTCACCATTAAATATTTTTTGTTAGCTGTGAGCTTTTCATATATGGTTTTTATTGTGATGAGGTAAACTTCTATAGTTTGTTGAGATTTTTATTATGAAATAATGTCAAATTCTGTCAAATGTTTTTTGCTGAATTGAAAGATCATGTGATTTTTATCCTTTGTAATGTGATGTATCACATCTATTTATCTGTATTATGTTGAACCACTCCTGCATCCCAGGCATAAATACTACTTTATTGGGGCGCCGGGGTGGCTCAGTCATTAAGCATCTGCCTTTGGCTCAGGTCACGATCCCAGGGTCCTGGGATCGAGGCCCGCATCGGGCTCCCTGCTCTGCGGGAAGCCTGCTTCTCCCTCTCCCACTCCCCCTGCTTGTGTTCCCCATTTTGCTGTGTCTCTCTCTGTCAAATAAATAAATAAAATCTTAAAAAAAAATACTACTTTATCATGGTATATGATCCCTTTAAAGACCTGTTGAATTTGGGTTGCTAGCATTTTGTTGAGGTTTTTTGCATCTATGTTCATCAGGGATAATGGTCTGCAGTTTTCTTTTTTCATAGTGTCCTTTCCGAGCTTTGGTACCAGACTAAGGCAGGTTTTGTAAAATGAGTTTAGATGTGCTTCCTTTTCTTTAAGTTTTTGGAAGAGTTTAAGTATTAGTATTAATTCTTCTTTAATGTTTGGTAGAGTTCAACAGTAAAGCCATCTGCTCCTGCGATTTTCCTTGTTGGAAAGTTTTTGATTACTGTTTCAGTCTCCTTACTCACTATAGGTTTTTCAAATTTTCCATTTCTTCATTATTCAGTCTTGGTAGGTTGTTTCTTGGAATTTATCCATTTATTTTAGGTTATTCAATTTTTTGACATTTATTTGTTCATAGTAGTCTCTTATGACCCCTTTCATTTCTGTGGCATCGGTTGTAATGTCTCTTCTTTCATTTCTGAATTTTTTTCCTTTGAGCCTTGTCTCTTTTTCTCTTATTGTAGCTAAAGTTGTATCAATTCTATTGATCTTTTCAAAAAACCAACTCCCAGTTTCAATTTTTCCCAGTTGTTTTTTTTCTTATTGCTTTTATAGTCTATTTATGCCCGATATTTCCTTCCATCTGCTAACTTTGGACTTAGTTTGTTCTTTTTCATGTTCCTTAGGTGTAAAGATTTTTTTTTATCTTTCTTCTTTTTTAATGTAGATCTTTATCACTATAAAATTCCCTCTTAGTCTATCTTTTGCTGCGTCCCATAAGGCTTGCTATATTGTGTTTTCATTTTCATTTGTCTCAAGATATTTTCTCTTTTGACTTCTGCTGAATCCATTTATCGCTCAAAAGTGTGTTGCTTAATTTCCATATATTTGTGAATTTTTCAGTTATCCTTCTGCTATTGATTTCTAAGTTCATTCTATTCTCATTAGAAAAAAATATTGATGATTTTTTTTTTATATTTCTTGAGACTTGTTACCTAAATGTGATTTATCCTGTAAATGTTCCATGTGCATTTGAGAACAATGTGTGTGTATTCTGCAGCTGTGGGGTGGAATGTTTGTTACATCTCTGTTAGGTCCATTTAGTTAATAGTGTTGTTAAAGTCTTCTGTTTCTTTACTGCTGTTCTGTCTGGATAGTCTATCTATCGTTGAAAGTGGGGTACTGTAGTCCCCTAGTATTATTATTTTGTTATCTATTTCTCTCTTTAGATTTGTCAATGTTTCCTTTATTTAGGTGGCTTGATGTTAAGGGCATATATTGTTATAATAATCGTATCTTCCTGATGAGTTAACTCTTGTCACTATAAGATGACTCATTGTGTCTTGTAACTTAAAATGTTTTCACTTAAAGTCTACTTTGTCTGATATACATTTATTCATGCAGCTACTCTAGCTCTTTTGATTGGCGAGTTTAATGAATTTACGTTTAAAATAATTACTGATAGATAAGGACTTACTATAGTCATTTAAAAAATTGTTTTCTCTCTCTTTTAACTATTTTATTCCTCTTTTCTTCCCTTGTTATCTTCCTTTGAAATTGTTGATTTTTTGTAGTGATATGCTTTGATTCCTTTTTCTTTTTCTTTTGTGTATCTTCCATAGGTATTTTCTTTGTGCTTATCAGGATGTTAACATAAAACATCTTAAGTTATAACAGTCTATTGTAAGCTGGTAAGAACCTAACTTCAATCTATACAAAAACTATGTTTACTTCTCATCCACACTATTAATGATGTCACAATGTTTTCTTATAATGAGTATCTATAAATATTTTAGTTACAATTATTCTTAAGAATTCTGTCTTTAACTTTTATACTAGAGTTAAGTCATTTATACACCATCATTATGGTATTACAGTATCCTGTATTTGTCCATATATTCACTTTAACAGTGAATTTTACACTTTTATATACTTTCGTGTTGCTATTTAGCATCCTTTTGTTTCAACTTAAAGAAATCCCTTTAGCATTTCTGGTAAGGCAGTTTTAGTGGTGATGAATTCCCTTAGCTTTTGCTTACCTAGGAAAGTCTTCATTTCTCTCTTCATTTGTGAAGGACAGTTTTGCTGGGGATGGTATTCTTCGATGGCAGGTTTTGTTTTTTTTTTCTTCAGAACTTTGAGTATATCATCTCACCCTTTGGCCTGTAAGATTTCTGCTGAGAAATCTACTTATATTCTTATGGGGGCTCCCTTATATATGACTAGTTACTTTTCTCTTGCTGCTTTCAAAATTCTCTCTTTGCCTTTGCCTTTTGGCCATTTGATTATACAGCTGACTCCTGACCAACATAGACATTAAGGGTCCTGAGCCCATGCACAGTCCAAAAATCCACATATAACTTTTGATTCCTCCAAAACTTAATGACTAATAGCCTGAGTTAACTAGAGGCCTTATCAATAATATAAACAGTCAATTAACACATATTTTGTATGTTCTATGTATTATATACCATATTCTTACAATAAAGTTAGAGAAAAGGGAATATTAAGAAAAACAAAAGAGAGGGCGCCTGGGTGGCTCAGATGGTTAAGCATCTGCCTTCACTCAGGTCATAATCCCAGGGTCCTGGGATCGAGGCCCGCATCAGGCTCCCTGCTAGGAGGGGAGCCTGCTTCTCCCTCTGCCTCTGCTTCTCTCTCTCTCTCTCTCTCTGACTTTCATGAATGAATAAATAAATAAATAAATAAATAAACATTAAAAAAAAGAAAATCAAAAGAGAAAATACATTCACTGTACAATAATATATTTATGGGAAAAAAATCTGCAAAACCTGAACAGTTCAAATCTGTGTTATTCAAGGTTCAACTGTACTTTGATTCTGTGTATAATTCTTTAGGTTCATCCTATTTGGGATACTCTGAGCTTCATAAATATTGAAGTCCATTTCCCTACCCAGACTTATGAAGTTTTAGGTCATTGGTTCTTTAAATAAGCTTTATGCACCTTTCTCTTTCTTCTGAGACACCCATAATACATATTAAATTGTTAATGTTCCCTATAAATCCTTTAGGCTTTCCTCACTCCTTTTCATTCTTTCTTTTTGCTCCTCTGACTGGATAATTTCAAATGACTTGTCTTCAAATTCACTGATTCTTACATCTGCTGAATTAGGTTTACTATTAAACCCATCTACTGAATTTTCTAGTTGTTATTATATTCTTCAGGTCCAAAAGTTCTGTTCTTTTTTTATAGTCTCTTTTGGTTGATATTTTCTTTTCTCATGTATCATTTTTCCAATTTCCTTTAATCATCTGTGTTCTCTTGTAACTCAGTGACCTTGTTAAAAATGATTTTTACTGTTTGTCAGGCAATTCATAAATGTCCATTTCCTTAGTTATATTTATTTTGTTCCTTTGAGTGTTTATTGTTTCCCTCATTCTTCATGTTCGTTGTGGCTCTGTGCTGGTTTCTGTGCATTTGAAGAAACAGCCACTTCTCCCAAGCTTTTGAACTGGCTTTGACAGGGAAAGATCCTCACCGATAAGCCCAGCAAGAAATCCTGGGAGCCTCTCAAACAACAAGTACCCACACTTTTCCCTTTGTTTTTAACTGTTCCCACCACAATATGTCAGTTCAATTAGTGCTCCTGGTGAGACAGAGAGCAGCACATTGAAAGTCTGGGATTCTGGAGGCACACTCCACTCCTCTCCCTCATTTCTGGAGAAGAAGCTTCAGTTTCTGTGCTTTTTCCCTATCCCAGAGCTGTATCAGGCAATGGCATGCTGCCTGCCCCCTTCCTTCATTCTTAGCTGCCCAGGCATCTGAACTATGCTGTTTCCATCAGCACTTTGAGATGAGACAGAATCTAGCCCCTGAGGCAGTGTACCAAAAGGCCAGGGATGTTTGATGGATGCTCTACTCTCTCTTCCCCATCCCCACCTACCTCAAGGAAGAAGTCACAAGCTAAGGCGATCTCTTGGGGCTGAGCTCTGCCTACTTGGGGGGAGGAACTAACACTGGTAAAGTATAATTGCTCTTCTTACTTTTTTCAATGCAGTGTTCTCTCAGTTTTGCACTCATCTTGGACTGCAACTTCTTAACTGAAATCTAGACTTCTCATAAAGGTATTTTGGTCTTTATATCATTAAGTCAGTGTTTCAGCATGAGAACTGGGACTTTCTAATCCACCATCTTGCTGAGGTCACTCCTCCTTTATACTATTTCTTGAATTCTTAATTTGAGACACAATCTTTTTGCTTCTTACCCATCTCCTCCCAGTATAGCTATTCTTTGAATCCAATGCTCACAGTAACATATTTGGATGTATTTTATTTTGTGTATCATAGGGCTAGTAGCCCTGGCTATTTGAACTTTCACTACTTGCTATCTAAAATACAGGGACCAAGTAGATTCTAATAACTCACATGCCTTGTCATCCAAGCTTTCATTCCCTATACTCAGGAAGTGAAGATTCATATAGTGAGAATTTATTTATTTAGCTGATTGCATCAGAAGAGCTTTCCCCATCATGCAATGATAAGAATTCTCCCAGAGTCAGACATGTTTAGCCTTGCCAGACTGCTCTATACTGTGCCAGAGTGAAGAAGACAATGAAGTACCCACACACTTACCAAGGATTTTGTATGGCTTCCCCAAGGTCAACTCCAGCACCTCTGTGGGTGTGTGCTGAGTTTTGTAATATCCCACTTTTTGGTTCCATCAATACAAATTGTTTACATTACTAACCATACATAACAATTATTGTTCATAGCTGAGCAACATAATATACTATGATTATATTTCCTTTCATATATAAATATTTGTTTCTTCTAAAATTAAAAAATGTGTCACTCTTAACTATGGAAAGAGCCCAGATGTCCATTGATAGATGAATGGACAAAGAAGATGTGATACACACACACACACACACACACACACCCACACACACACACAGGAATATTATACAGCCATCAAAAATGAAAATTTTGCCATTTGCAATGACGTGGATGGAACTAGAGGGCATTATGCTAAGCAAATAAGTCAATCAGAGAAAGATAATTATCATATAATCTCACTGATAGTTGGAATTTAAGAAACAAAACAGAGGAGAGGCACCTGGGTAGCTCAGCCATTGAGCATCTGCCTTCGACTCAGGTCATGATCCCTGGGTCCTGGGATTGAGCCCTGCAGGTTCCCTGCTCCACAGGAAGCCTGCTTCACCCTCTCCCACTCCTCCTGCTTGTGTTCCCTCTCTCGCTGTGTCTCTGTCAAATAAATAAAATCTTAAAAAACAAACAAAACAGGATCATAGGGAAAGGGAGGGAAAAATAAAACGAGAAAAAAAAAAAAAGAGAGAGATGAAACCAGAGAGGGAGACAAACCATAAGAGACTCTTAATCACAGGAAACAAACTAAGGGTTGCTGGAAGGGAGGGGGGTGGAGGGACAGGGTAACTGGGTGATGGACATTAAGGAGGGCATGTGATGTAATGAGCACTGGGTGTTATATAAGACTGATGAATCAAAGGCCTGTACCTCTGAAACTAATAATACATTATGTTAATTAATTGCACTTAAATAAAAAAAGTTATATTTTTTTATTTTTTATTTTTTTAAAGATTTTATTCATTTATTTATTCATGAGAGACAGAGAGAGAGAGAGGCAGAGGGAGAAGCAGGCTCCCAAGGAGCAGGGAGCCCGATGTGGGACTCGATCCCAGGACCCTGGGATCATGACCTAAGCCGAAGGCAGACGCTTAACCATCTGAGCCACCCAGGCACCCTAAAAAAAAGTTTTAAAAAATGTGTCACTATTATCAATGACCTCACCATTTAACTGAATTTCACTGTAAAAAAAAATTATATATATATATATATATATATATATATATATATATGTATATGCCATCTCATTGTATAATTTTCCACTTACTGCCAACATTAAAGACAGAGCAAAAAATTTCTTACTTACTTTCTAGTGCTCCTTTAAATATCTTTGGTACGTTTTTCCTTTTAGGTTCTTATCAGGCCTTCAACAGCCTTATGCTCCTTTCCTATCTTCCACCATTAAACACATGCCCACCAGGACAAGGAACAACTTGGGTGAACTTTCAGGCCTTTGAATTATGTGTAGATCTCAAAGGAAAATCAGTATAGAACCCTTCTCTAATCCCTGACATAAAAAGTAAGTGCAATAACTAAGAAATGAAAAAAACAGAACACTGGAAAAGATTTTTTTTTAAATGGATTCTCCACGATAGGAAATCTCAGGAGACTTAGGTTCACATTCACCTCACAATCAATATAGCATCACATTTGAAATCCTACCATCCTATGGTTTAGTGTTAGGTTAATTAATGAGATAGAAATGTTAATAAAGCTCATCTCCCTTTTTTAAAAAATTAAAATTGTCACTTTATTATTTACTCAATTTTTTGTTTACTAATCATTACTCTTTCCAGATTTCTCAGAGACAGCTGTAAAATACCTTTCTATATTAGTGGTCTATATTTTTGGACCTATATGGTCAAAAGTACTTCAATCTGGAAACTCATGTCCCTTGAATCTGAAAATTTCTTCAATTACTTCTTTAATGTCCATTTCTCTGTTTTCTACTCCTGAAATTCCTAATAATCACTAGGTGAGCACCTATAATTCTCTAATGTTCTTTTCATTCTGCTCTTTTTATTACCTCTTTGCTCCCATTTATGGAAGACTTACTTGGCTTTATCTTCCACCCCCTCCATTAAATTCTTTATTCTGATAATTATATTTAATGTCCATGTGCTCGTTCTCATTCTTTGCCTCCTAGTTACATTTCATACATGCAAAAATCTCTTGTCTGCCTTAAGATATTTACTATAGAGGTTTATCTTTCTTTTCTTCTGTATTGTTTGTCCCCTCTTTGATTTTTCTGTTACTTTTGGTATCTTGTCTTTCATGTTGGTAGTTTCCTCAAACATCTTACAGTCCTTTGTTGTCCATCTATATTTAAGAGTGAGGCACTAGAAAAGATTGTGGGTAGTCTTCTTGACCTGAAGGAGGGGCAGCTTGCCAAAAGGAGATCTTCTCTACAGGTCCTGCATAGGGGACCTGTCATTTGTATCTCTCTATTCTTTCTCTGGGTCTGCTCAATTTCACTAAAAAATTCTTACATCTTCTCTCTAGGTGCGATAATGCACAACTTCCACCAATCTTGGATCTGAACAATTCATTGTTCAGAAGAATGGGTTATCATTTATTTCCCTAGTTTTCAGCATAACCCTAAGCCCTGTAGGACTGAGGTCCCAAAGTCCGGAGGCTACTTCTTTCAATTTCTCAAGACAATAAAACTCTTGCCTCCTGCTTTGAAGAAAGGAGGACCAGGGAGTTGATGTGTTCTTTATAGAGACTTTAATTCAATTTTCCTATGTTTTAGCATTATCTCTCACTGACTCCAACTATTGGAGGTCATTGTTGTCACCCTCTCCTAAGATTTTCTAGATATTGTAGATTTCAAATTTCATCGTTTTACTTAGTTACCACTTATCAACCAATTTTACATCATTCAAAAACCTACTAACATTTCTTGACCATAGTCCTCTTTTCTCCCGTTGTCTTTACCCATAGGCACTTACACATTTAAAAAAAAATCCTTTACAGTTACCTTACCAAGATTGTGAGGAAGTAGAAATAAAAACTTATGCTCAATCTAGCATATTTAATCCAAGTTCCTACTGTCATAATTTCAAATTTTCTTTACCCGAGCTAATGCTATGATGTTCTTTGATAATATATATGATTAAAAGTTCAAATTATTTTAATAACCACTTAGAAATATTTTTGGGGATCTAGACTTTCAGTCTAGTAGAGGTTAAAACCTAAATAAAATAAACCTAAATAAAAATATACACTTGCACAATACTGATGTCAAATCTAAGACATGATTTTATGTTAATTAAATTAAAGCTAAGAGGGGCGCCTGGATGGCTCAGTCATTAAGCATCTGCTTTCGGCTCAGGTCATGATCCCAGGGTCCTGGGTTTGAGCCCCACATCGGGATCCTGGCTCAGTGGGAAGTCTGCTTCTCCCTCTCCACTCCCCCTGCTTATGTTCTCTCCCTTGCTGTGTCTCTCTCTATCAAATAATCTTTAAAAAATAAATAAATAAATGGGGGAAAAATTTTAAAAAAATTAAAGCTAAGAAATGTTTTTTGTGAAAAAAACTCAAAGATCCTTCCAATAAATCAACATTACCTTTTTAAAAATATTTACTGAGGGGTACCTGGGTGGCTCAGCTGGTTAAGCATCCAACTCTTGATTTCAGCTAAGGTCATAATCTCAGGGTCCTGAGATCAAGCCCTGAATCAGGATCTGTGCTGAGCACGGAGTCTGCTTGGGATTTACTCTCTCCCTCTTCCTTTGCCCCTCCCCTGTTCTCTCTCTCAAATGAAGAAATAAATAAAATCTTTAACAAATATATTTACTAAATTACACAGTTAATTCATGGTGTACAAAACCAAAACAAATTTCCGTACCTCTTAAAACTATTTCCTAACATTACCTTCTTAATATACAAATATAATTATTTATTCTTATGCTCAAGACATTAGTTTCCACTGCCTTGTAATTTAATATCATTTACTCGCTTGCTCATTCATTCATTTATTCAGTGCCTTTCTGCACTAATACAAGGACTATGTTAAACACATGGAGAACATGTATTGGGGCACCTGGGTGGCCCAGTTGCTAAGCGTCTGCCTTCGCTCATGCTATGGTCCCAGGGTCCTGGGACCGAGCCCTGCATCAGGCTCCCTGCTCAGCGGGGAGTCTGCTTCTACCTCTTCCACTCCCACTGCTTGTGTTCCCTCTCTCACTGTGTCTCTGTCAAATACATAAATAAAATCTTTAAACAAACAAACAAAAAGAAATGTTTCTGGTAACCTCACTTAAGGTTATTTTTCTATGTCATGTGATCTACAAGGCATCCTGCCCACCAACACACATCTCTTCATCTGTCCTCATGTGCAATAACAAAGCAAATTCAGTGAATCAGGGAAATATCTAGGTAGGAACTAATTACATCATCCAAAAAAGACCTGAAGCTCCTAAGTACATAAAATCCACCCATAAATTCCTGCTCCATCACCAAAGCAAAAGAAATGGGAATGCAAATTTCCAATTTCATACTTTTCATTATTTTAAAACCTTTAAACTTAACAGTACTTTTATGATGCATTTTCTTCTTCAAGTATATGCTTAATGATGGCTTCAAGAACTGTTGGTGACTCCAAGATTACCATACTGGTTCTCTTCATACTTTACTCTGTTCCACTCACACAGCTTAGTGTATCCCTGGTGAAAGCAGTACATGTCTTAATACAGAATATTAAGGCAGTGCTACTCAAAATGCATAACTGTGAATTGGTTATTATTGGTGTACTATGAAATAAGACAAAACAAGTAGCAATACTTTCTCAACAAAGAAAACATAAGTTTTAATTTACATTCTGGCACATGCTCTTTACTATTTGTTAAGAACACAGGTCTGCAGACCACATTTAGATCACTGCCCTAAGACATTTAAATAAATGCAAAATAATAGAAAAGAACAGAAAGTATGTAAAAAGGAATTAGAATTATAGCAAATGCAGTAAGTAAAGAGATAGATGATAGATAGATAGATTAGACAGATACATAGGAAGGCAGATCAATGTAGTGGAAGAAGTAGATTAACAAGCTATAGCCCAACTCTGAATAAGTAAGTAGCAGCAAAGAAATGCAGTAAGTCACTTCCTGGGATTCTCTGTCATTGCAAGTGAATGACAAACTGCACTACCTTAAGGCAGAGCTACCCAAAATGCAGGACTGTGTACATTGTTAGAGAAGTCCATAAAGTTATTTACATGACTTTATTAGTAAGCAAAATAATAGCAGTTTCTATTGTTCTACTTCAACCTCAAAATAATGTTGTAGACAATATAATGTATTATAAAATTTAAAAAGTCAGGATGAAGTTTGTGTCTAAGACAAAGGTAATGAACATTGGCTATAACGCATTTTTAGTTGTTCAAAGAAAAGTTGAGTAATTCAAGTTCCTATAGTTCTTAAGGTACTGATATTCTATGAAACTCCATGTTTTTTTTTTTATTTTATTTTGTTACCTTAGTCACCATACAATATATCATTAGTTTTTGATGCAGTGATCCACGATTCATTGTTTTTGTATAACACCCAGTGCTCCATGCAGTACATGTCCTCCTTAATACCCACCACAGGGCTAACCCATCCCCCCACCCCCCTCCCCTCTAAAACCCTCAGTTTGTTTCTCAGAGTCCATAGTCTCTCATGGTTCGTCTCTCCCTCCGATTTCCCCCCCTTCATTTTCCCTTCCTTCTCCTAACGTCCTCCCTGCTATTCCTTATGTTCCACAAATAAGTGAAACCATACGATAGTTGACTTTCTCTGCTTGACTTATTTCACTTAGCATAATCTCCTCCAGTCATACCCATGTTGATGTAAAAGTTGGATATTCATCCTTTCCGATGGCTGAGTAATATTCCGTTGTATTTATGGACCACAACTATTTATCCAATCATCTGTTGAAGGGCATCTCGGCTCTTTCCACAGTTTGGCTATTGCGGACATTGCTGCTATGAACATTGGGGTGCATATGGCCCTTCTTTTCAATACATCTGTGTCTTTGGGGTAAATACCCAGAAGTGCAATTGCTGGGTCTCAGGGTAGCTCTATTTTTAATTTTCTGAGGCACCCCACACTGTTTTCCAAAGTGGCTGTACCGACTTGCATTCCCACCAACAGTGTAAGAGGGTTCCCCTTTCTGCACAACCTCTCCAACATTGTTTTTTACCTTGTCAATTTTTGACATTCTAACTGGTGTAAGGTGGTATCTCAGTGTGGTTTTGATTTGAATTTCCCTGATGGCTAATGATGATGAACATTTTTTCATGTGTCTCTTAGCCATTTGTATGTCTTCTTTGGAGAAGTGTCTGTTCATGTCTTCTGCCCATTTTTTGACTTGATTATTTGTTTTTTGGGTGTTGAGTTTGAGAAGTTCTTTATAGACCTTAGGTACCAGCCCTTTATCTGTAGTGTCATTTGCAAATATCTTCTCCCATTCTGTGCATTGCCTCTTTGTTTTGTTGACTGTTTCCTCGCTGTGCAGAAGCTTTTTATCTTGATGAAGTCCCAAAAGTTCATTTTTGCTTTTGTTTCACAAGCCTTTGGAGAGGTATCTTTTTTTTTTAAGGTTTTATTTATTTATTTGAGAGATAGAGAGCATGACAGGGAGGAGGGTCAGAGGGAGAGGCAGACTCCCTGCTGAGCAGGGAGCCCGACGCGGGACTCGATCCCGGGACTCCAGGATCATGACCTGAGCCGAAGGCAGTCGCTTAACCAACTGAGCCACCCAGGAGCCCCTGGAGATGTATCTTGAAAGAAGTTGCTGTGGCTGATGTCAAAGAAGTTACTGCCTATGTTCTCCTCTAGGATTTTGATGGATTCCTGTCTCACATTGAGATCTTTCATCCATTTTGAGTTTATCCTTGTGTATGGTGTTAAAGAATGGTCAAATTTCATTCTTCTGCATGTGCCTGTCCAATTTTCCCAGCACCATTTATTGAAGAGACTGTCTTTTTTCCATTGCATATTTTTTCCTACTTTGTCGAAGATTATTTGACCAAAGAGTTGAGGGTCCATTATCTGGGCTCTCTATTCTGTTCCAATGGTCTATATGTCTGTTTTTGTGCCAGTACCATGCTGTCTTGGTGATCACAGCTTTGTAATTGAACTTGAAATTGGGCAATGTGATGCCTCCAGCTTTGTTTTTCAACATTTCCTTGGCGATTCAGGGACTTTTCTGATTCCATTCAAATTTTAGGATTCTTTATTCCAGGACTTTGAAAAATGTCACTGGAATCTTCATCAGGATGGCACTGAAGGTATAGATTGCTCTGGGTAGCATAGACATTTCAACAATGTTTATTCTTCTGATCCATGAGCATGGAATGTTTTTCCATCTTTTTGTGTCTTCTTCAATTTCTTTCATGGGTGTTCTGTAATTCCTAGAGTACAGATCCTTTACCTCTTTGGTTAGGTTTATTCCGAGGTATCTTATGGGTTTTGGTGCTATTGTAAATGGAATCGTTTCTTGAAGTTCTCTTTCTACAGTTGTATTGTTAGTGTATAAGAAAGCAACTGATTTCTGTGCATTGATTTTGTATCCTGCCACATTACTGAATTGCTGTATGAGTTCTAGTAATTTGGGGGTGGAGTCTTTTGGGTTTTCCAGATAAAATATCAGGTCATCTGTGAAAAGAGAGAGTTTTGACTTCTTCTTTGCCAATCTGAATACCGTTTATTTCTTTTTGTTGTCTGACTGGTGTTGCTAGGACCTCTAGTACTATGTTGAACAGTAGTGGTGAGAGTGGGCATTCTTGACATGTTCATGATCTTAAGGGAAAGGATCTCAGCTTTTCCTCACTGAAGATGACATTCACTATGGGTTTTTCATAGATGGATTTTATGAACTTGAGGTATGTTCCCTCTATCCCTATACTCTGAAGAGTTTTAATCAGGAAAGGATGCTGTATTTTGTCAAATGCTTTTTCTGCATCAATTGAGAGGACCATATGGTTCTTCTCTCTCCTCTTATTAATGTGTTCTATCACAATGATTGCTTTGCGAATGTTGAACCACCCTTGCATCCTGGGGATAAATCCCACTTGGTCATGGTGGATGATCTTTTTAATATATTCTTGGATCCTATTAGCTAGGATTTTGTTGAGGATTTTGGAATCCATATTCATCAGGGTTATCGGTCTGAAATTCTCCTTTCTGATGGGGTCTTTGCCTGGTTTGGGGATTAAGGTAATGCTGGCCTCATAGAATGAGTCTGGAAGCTTTCCTTCTGTTTCTATTTTTTGAAACAGCTTCAGGATAATAGGTATTATTTCTGTTTTGAATATTTGGTAGAATTCCCCAGGGAATCCATCAGGCCCTGGACTCTTGTTTTTTGGGAGGTTTTTGATCACTGCTTCAATCTTGATACTGGTTATTGGCCTATTCAGGTTGTCAATTTCTTCCTGTTTCAGTCTTGGGAGTTTATAGGTTTCCAGGAAGGCATCCATTTCATCCAAGTTGCTCAGCTTATTGGCATATAGTTGTTGATAATAATTTCTAATAATTGTTTCTATTTCCTTGGTGTTAGTCATGATCTCTTCCCTTTCATTCATAATTTTATTAATTTGGGTCCTTTCTCTTTTCTTTCGGATAAGTCTGGCCAGTGGTTTATCGATCTTAATAATTCTTTCAAAGAACCAGCTTCTAGTTTCATTGATCTGATCTACTGTGTTTCTGGTTTCTAATTCACTGATCTCTGCTCTAATCTTAATTATTTCTCTTCTAATGCATGGCTTAGGCATTGTTTGTTGCTTTTTTCCAATTCTTTAAGGTGTAGAGTTAGTTGGTGATTTGGGATTTTTCTAGTTTTTTGAGTGAGGCTTGGATGGTTATTTAGTTCCCCCTTAGGACCGCCTTGGCAGTATCCCATAGGTTTTGGACCTATGTGTTTTTGTTCTCATTGGTTTCCATGAATTGTTTAAGTTCTTTGATTTCCTGGTTGCCCCAAACATTCTTGAGCAGAGTGGTCTTTAGCTTTCAAGTGTTTGAATTTCTTCCAAATTTTTTGTGACTGAGTTCCAGTTTTAAAGCATTATGGTCTGAGACTATGCAGGGAATAATTTCAATCTTTTGGTATTGGTTGAGACCTGATTTGTGACCCAGTATGTGGTCTATCCTGGAGAAAGTTCCATGTGTGCTCAAGAAGAATGAGTATTCTGTTGTTTTAGGGTGGAATGTTCTGTATGTATCTATGAGGTCCACGTGGTCCAGTGTGTCATTCAAAGCTCTTGTTTCTTTGTTGATTTTCTGCTTAGATGATTTGTCTATTGCTGAGAGTGGAGTACTGAGGTCTCCTACAATTAATGTATTGTTATCAATATGACTTTATTTTGGTTAACAGTTGGCTTATGTAGATGGCTGCTCCCATGTTGGGGGCATAGATATTTACAATTGTTAGATCTTCTTGTTGGATAGACACTTTAAGAATGATATAGTGTCCTTCTGTGTCTCTAACTACAGTCTTTAGTTTAAAATCTAATTTGTCTGACATAAGAATTGCTACCCCAGCTTTCTTTTGAGGTCCATTGGCATGGAAGATGGATCTCCATCCCTTTACTTTCAGTCTGGATGTATCTTTAGGTTCAAAATGAGTCTCTTTTAGACAGCATATGGATGGCTCCTGTCTTTTTAGCCAATCTGTGACCCTGTGCCATTTTATGGCAGCATTTAGGCCGTTCAGATTGAGAGTGATTATTGAAAGATATGAATTAACTGTCCTCATGTTGCCTGTGAAGACCTTGTTTTTATAGACTGTCCCTATAAATTTTTCTATATCACTCTTGGGGTCTTTCTCCTTTTATAGAACTCCCCTTAATATTTCTTGCAGGGCCAGCTTAGTGGTCACATATTCTTTCAGTTTCTGCTGGTCTAGGAAGCTCTGCACCTCTCCATCCATTCTAAATGAAAGCCTTGCCTGATAAAATATTCTTGGCTGCATGTTCTTCTCATTTAGTACCCTGAATATGTCTTGCCAGGCCTTTCTGGCTTGCCAGGTCTCTGTGGATAGGTTTGATGTTATTCTGATGTTCCTCCCTCTGTACGTAAGGAATTTCTTCCCCTTAACTGCCCTTAAGATGGTTTCCTTGGTTCTAAGATTTGCGAGTTTTACTATTACATGCCGGGGTGTTGACCCGTTTTCCTTGATCTTGGGAGGGGTCCTCTCTGCCTCTAGGACACGAGTGTTTGTTTCATCCCCCAGATTAGGGAAGTTCTCAGCTACAATTTGCTCAAATATATCTTCTAGTCCTCTCTCTCCCTCCACCCCCTCAGGGATTCCAATAATTCTGACACTGGAACGTTTCATTGTGTCACTTATTTCTCTGATTCTATATTCATGGATTCTGAGTTGTTTTTCCCTGGCCTCTTTTCCCTTTTTATCTATTAATTGGTCTTCTAGGTCACTAATTCATTCTTCTGCCTCGCTTACCCTAGCTGTTAGATTAATCTAGATTGGATCTCATTGATAGTATTTTTAAGTTCTGCCAATTCAGCTTTCATTTCTGCCCTTAGAGACTCTATGTTGCCATTAATTGATTTCTCCATTCTAGCTATCGTCTTCACAATTGCTAGCCTGAATTCCATCTCTGACATCTTGGTTATATCTGAATCAATTTGTAAATCTGTGGCATAAGTCATAGTCCCTGAGTCTTTCCTATTTTGGGGATTCCTCCTCCTAGTCATTCTGTTGAGGGGTGGTTGAGGGAATGAGTCCAAATTATTGACCACAACCAAGCAAGATGCACCTATTTTCTAGGGACCTTGGGGTTGCTGGCCTCTTGTTTTCCCAGCCTGTCTTCTTGGAGAGGGGCCTGCCATGCTGTTACTCAGGCAACCCTGTTTGGACAGAGCTGCCCTGCCCCCTGGGACAGGAGATGGGCTCAGTGAAAACCAGTTTTGGGGGCTTTTGTTCTCTCGCAGCTTTCCCTGGTGGCTTTCCACGTCTCTTCCAAGAGTCAGAGCAGAAGAGACTGTTTCTAACCCTCTGCCTCAGAGCAGAGAGATCGCAGTCTGTTCTTCATTGAGCTCTCCAGGCCACACCATCTCCGTTTCTGTCTGTGCTGCTATAAACTGCAGTGTCCTGGGTTGTGCGCCCCTCAGCAGCACTCCCAGTCCTCGCCTGCGGGTCAGGGCACGTCTCTGCCCTTTGTGCTTCTAAAACCACCAGCCGCCCCCCGTTCGCAGGCGCGGCCCCATCACTCCGTGCTTCCATCCAGGGGGCTACCCTAAAGTCCTTTCCCCGTTACTACTGGTCTGTGAGTCTGTGCCCGGTACCCAGCATGGGAGGCTATCACTAACCGGGGGTGTAGGATCCCCACGGCTGGCTCCCTCCCCCTTCTGTTTATCCTCTGATATCTGCCCACGGAATCACAGCTCCCCACTTCATACCTCAAAACCAACCGCCTACGACATTCTGTTTGTAGAGATCCAGATCTATCTTCTTGCATCTCAGGCTGATTTCATGGGTGTTCAGAGTGGTCTGGTAGATATCCAGCTCAATTCCAGGGACCAGTTGGAATAGGGTCCCCTACTCCTCCTCCATCTTCCCCACCCCATCAAAACTCCATGTTTCTTAAATGTTTATCATTCTACCTACTGAAGTTGCAATGTTACCTTATGCATTCAAAGATAAAATACAGTGGCAGTATCATATGGCACTAATAATATACTGAAGTGAGAGTTTATATATAATAGCAAGGCAATTGGATTTGTAGGGCTAATAAACAAGTGATATATACAAAATGTGCTTTTGGCAGTAGTTCATGATAAAGTCATAAAATGACAGGTAAACTCAAAATATAAAATAATACTTCCTACAAATTCATAAGGAAACTACAATATATACAAATGTTTTCTATTTGTGTGCTATTATTCAATTGGGAAATCAAAATTTTATTTTCAACAACAAACTTCTACTTAGAATTAGTGAAACTGTTTTTACATCTTTTTTCAGAGATCAAGGAAGGAATTACATTAATATCAATATACTCATCAGAGTACTCAGCAAACTCTAGCACAGATTGTCTCTACAGGTGTTTTTCTGACTAGACAATACTCTTTAACAACTAGGCACAGAGCTATCTTTCTCTCTCAACACAGTGTTTGACACTCAGATGACACTCAATTGATATTTGCTGAGTGAGTAAATATGGTAGAAATATTTGCTTTAGTGATGGCTATACATTTCTGAATCTCATAGTTTAGTTTCCTTGCAACATTTGGTAGCCTCTAGACAACAAATCTAAAGGTAGAAAGGTTCCTCTAGGTATATACTGAAAAGGTACTACAGGCGCCTGGCTGGGTCAGTCAGTAGAGCACGTGACTGCTGATTTCAGGGTTGTGAATTCGAGCCCCATGTTGAATGTAGAGATTACTTAAAAATAAATCTTAAAAAAAAAAAACACTTTAAAAAGGTCTTAGAATTTTCATTAGTTACCTTGAACCTAAATTCTATAAATTATTTTCTTTGGTGTTTATATATTGCTTTGTCTCAAAGTAAAGATATAAAACAGAATTGATGTTTGAAAAAGAAATCAGTAAGACATTCAGAGCTGAGATACCAGGAGCCTAGACAGAGGGACTAGAAATCAAGGACATAGAGGAATTACTGGATCTGAGTGACAAAGAAAAAGAGAAAGTGACTGAGGCACCTGTGTGGCTCATTTGGTTAAGCCTCTGATCCTTGATTTTGGCTCAGGTCATGATCTCAGGGTTGTGAGATCGAGCCCTCCATCAGGCTTGATCTCACAACCTAGTTGTGCAGCCTGCTTGGGATTTTCTCTCTCCCACTCCCTCTGCCAGTCCCTCACTTTCTCTCTCTCTCTTTCTCTCGCTACCGCTCGCTCTCTCAAAAAAAAAAAGAGAGAGAGAGAGAAAGCAACTGAACTTGGGAATTGATTTTCTATTCAAAAAGTGACCAAACAGTATCAAAGATTACCCTCAAGATGTGAAATTTAGAGAAAAGGAAGAAAATGGTATGCTTGTGGTAGTAAAATAGTTATACAGTAAAAAAACAAAAAACAAAAAAACCTCAAAGGAGAAGCCATTAAGTTCTATAAATAATATACTGAATTTGAAGGGCACTATAGGACATGAATTAGAAATACCATAGGAAAAGGATATAGAAAGATATATAAAAGAAAAAGCCCACATAAAAGGATATAGAATGGCTCTTAGACTTTAGTCATGCATAATAAGAAAAATGGAAGTTAAAACTATTTCAGGATATCATTTTTTACCTTTCAGATATGCAAAAATACAAAAGTTTGAAAACAATGTGATGGCCAGGATGTGGGGAAAACAGGCACCTTCTTACATTGCTAGTAGAAATATAAACTGTCACAATTTGGTAATACTTGCCACAATTACAACTGTATATATGTTTTGTATGTTTTGATCTACTGTATAAATCTATCTTTATTAAACAAATTCTCCCAAAATTTAGAAGCTTACAACAACAATGAAAGACTGACATCTGTCATGACTCTCAGGACCTCTACTGACCCATTCCCTAGTGAAACTGGTGAACATTATTTTAAAACAATCACCGAAAACTTGTTTTCACTGAAAAAGAAGAAATATCTTTTCAACAACATCTACAAAAATCCAATAAGAAAGGCAACCATTTATGGAAATTAAAAGGGAAAAAAACTGGGAAACTTCCAAGTATGAGGAAATTAAACACACTCCTAAATAAATAATGGGTCATAGAGGAAATCAAAAGAGAAACCAGAAAATATTTTTGAGATGAGTGAAAATGAAAACACAAAATATCAAAACATATGAGATGTAGCTAAAGCAGTGCTTAGAGGATATTTATGGCTCTAAATACCTACATTAAGGAAGAAGAAAGGTCTGAAGTCAATAACCTAATGTTCCACCATTAGTGAAAAAATGAAAGCTAACTAAACCTAAAGCAAGCAAAGAGGAGGAATAATAAAGAGTAGTGAAAATATTAATGAAACAGAGAATAGAAAAGCAACAGAGAAAATTAATGAAACGAAGAGCTGTTTTTTTTTTTTTTAAAGATTGTATTTATTTGTTAGAGAGAGAGAGATAGTGAGAGATAGTGAGAGCAGGAACACAAGCAGGGGGAGTGGGAGAGGGAGAAGCAGGCTTCCTGCTGAGCAGGGAGCCCGATGCGGGGCTGAATCCCAGTACCCTGGGATCATGACCTGAGCTGAAGGCAGACGCTTAATGACTGAGCCACCCAGGTACCCCAGAGCTGTTTTTTTTTTAAAAGATTGATCAATAAAACTGACAAGGCTTTACCTAGACTGGCCACAATAAAGAGAGAAGTCACAAATTATCAGGATCAGAAATTAAAAGAAAGAGGATATTACTACCAACCTAATAAAAATGAAAAGGATTATAAAGGAATGCTCTGAAAAATTATATGCCAGCAAATTAGATAACCTAAATAAAATTCCTAAAAAGACACAAATTACCAAAACTGACACAAG